>NW_020956377.1:7720-46885 GCF_003031625.1 Empidonax traillii
GCTTTCCTCTGGGCCCCTTCAGCTCCTGCCCGGCCGCACTGAGGCCTCCCCGGGGCCTTCTCTTCTCCCTCCTCAGAACCCCAACTCTCTCAGCCTTTCCTCAGGGCACAGGGGCTCCAGCCCTCGCTGCATCTCCGGGGGCTCCTCCCCACTCTCTCCAGCAGCTCCATGGCCTTGCTGTGCTCAGGACCCAGAGCTGGAGGCCGGGATGAGCCCTGTAGGGGCTGCAGCTTCTTGGGGAACAGCAGGGAATGGTGGGTTATCCCTTGACAGCAACTGAACATACTCGATGATCCTTGTGGGTCCCTCCCAGGTCAGCATATCCTGCCCTATAGCCTGTCCTATCCTATCCTATCCTATCCTATCCTGGCCTGGCCTGGCCTGTCCTATATCCTACCCAGACACGCCACTGCTTTGGGCACCTTTTCATTTCCTGAACTCCTTGGGATGGTTTAAGGTGTCTTGGTGCACCTGCAGCGCTCCTAATTTTAAACAAAAATCCTGTTGCATTCACGGTTACTGCCTGGACAGGTCTCCTAGCAGGACTTCTGTCTCTCTGTGTAGACAGTTCACTGTAGGACAGTCACTGAACATCAGCTGCTTCTCAGGTAACGAATACTGAGCTTCATTTCCATGGAGGACTGGGAGCTGGGGTCTTGGGGCGAACTCTGCGCTGAGAATTATTCCAAACTTTGCAAAATATATCAGTCAGAATTTCTGTGTCACTATCAGGAAATCCTCACTTTTAAGCATTTCACAGATAAAAGGAGAGGTGTATGACAGGCTGGCTGAAAAGTTCATGCCAGTTTATGACTGGGGCTTGTGAAAAACCGACTGGAGATGTCAGAACAGGAGTGAACGTGTGCGTGACCCTCAGGCAAGGCCGAAGCAGGGCTCTGCCTCCTGCGTGTTCAGCGGGCATTGGCTGTGCCAGGGGGCCGGGACTGCAGCCCTGCCCGTGCCAGCCCTGCCCTGCACATGCCAAAGCCACTGCAGGCTGGAGAGGGGAGCTGGGAGTCCAAGGTCCAGCTCACAGAGCGGCTCACGAGTTGGGCCCCAGCTCTGCCTGGCATCTCACCAGCGCCTTCCCTGCCTCGCTGCTGGCTGGCTGAGCTGTACAGCGAGGGCTCCCTGTGCCCCAGGGTGACACCTCTGGGTTCCCTGAGGTCCCCCAGGGAACCCCCCAGGAAAGTGGGACAAGGAGCGCTGCCTGCTCAGTGCCCACAGTGGCTCCGTGGTCGGTCCTGGCACTGTCCTGAGCCCCACTGAGACCTCCTGTGGCTCCAGACACAAAGTCCCAGAGTCCCAGAATGGGTCAGGTTGGAAGGGACCACAGCGGGGCGCCTGGTTCCTCCTCCCTGCTCCAGCAGGGTCATCCCAGAGCACATAACACAGCATTGTGTCCAGATGGGTCTGGGATATCTCCACTGAGGGAGACTTCACATCCTCTCTGGTCTATGTTCAGTGCTCGGCCACTGCACAGGAGAGAAATTCTTCCCCATATTCCGGTGGAACTTCCTGGCCATCAGTTTCTGCCCATGGCCGCTTGTGCTATTTCTGCACCCCCTGAGCAGAGCCTGGTCCGTCCCCTGACCCCTCCCTACAGATATTTATATATTTATTTATATATATATTTATATATATATTTACTTATATATTTATATGTTTATGTGCTTATATATTTATACGTTTATATGTTTATATATTTATATACTTATAAATAGGGTCCTGGCTTGGCCTGGCTCCGGTGGGTGGCAGCGGGTGCCAGAGCCTGCCCGGCCGCGGAGCTGGGGCTGCGGCCCTACTGGGGGTGCACGTTCTGGGGACAGGACAGGGCAGATTGTGGGACCAGGACACCCTCTGGGGCCGGGGCCGGGGCCGGGGCCGGTTCAGAGTGCGACCCATGCCGGGGTAGGCGGGCCCGCAGCCCGGAGGAAGCGCGGCCCAGCCCCGCCTCACGCAGGCGGTGCCACCTCTACTTAAAGCGGGCCCTGAGCTGCCTCCTCCTCCTTCTACTGCAGCTGCCGCCGCCCGGCCCCGCTGCTCCACCATGTCGGACCGGCTGCCCTACAAAGTGGGTGAGTGCGAGCCCCGGGCCGGCCCCGCGGGGCTGCCCCGGGGCGGGGAGCGCGGCCTCAGCGGGTCCTGCCCGCGGGGGAGCCGGGCCTGAGCCCCCCCTGCGCTGGGGCGGGGAACGGGGGGCTCGGGGGGGGGTTCCCGGAGGGGTTTCCCCCGCGGTGGTGCCGCTCTCCTGCCCCGCAGCCCCCACCCTTCCACCGCCGCCGCTCGGAGCCCTTGGCGGGAGCGGGCTTGGCTGTGAATGTGGAAGTGCTCCCCGGGCCGGGAGCTGTGATTCACGTGCCCTGGAAGGTTTTTTGGCGGGTGTTTTTTTGTGGAGCTGAGATTCTCAAAGAACTCCGATTTTTAGAACGAGTTGGGTGGTCCTCGGAGGCCGAATTCAGAGAGAAGAACGTTCGTCTTTAAGGCTCAGATTCATAAATAATTTACAGTGGAGGCTCTGAACCCAAAATACTGCGGGATATTTTTTAAGCAGCCCCGGTAAAGCTGCCGAGCCCCTGAAGGGATAAGGGTCAGCCTCCTCTTGGTGTGTTTGTTTCCGCAGTCCTTCCATTGCCTGTTTTCGGGCAGTTTTCAGACCCTGGTTGTTGTACAGTCAGCTCTAACACGTGCAATAGCTTCAGCGGCCCCAGGCTTCGTTCTGCAGCAAAAGGCAATTAGCGTGTCTGTGTTAAACTCACCAGCCTGACTGAGAGTCCTGGTGTTCCCCAGTGCTTTAAACGGCCTCTGTTCACGAGGTGGGTGAAAGAGAAGCATCTGACCGTGGTCTAAGTGGAATCTTCTGAATTCTCTGAAAGAGCAAACCGAGTAAGAGGGGCACTGGGGTTGATGCACCTGGGCATTACCTGTTTGACCCTTGTGTTTTTAAAGCTGGGGTCAGACGTGGAGAGTGGAGTAGCCTGTTAGAAGCCTGCCTTCATTTTTTTTTGCTGAACTTCTGCCTTTGTAAAAAGGATCTATGGTAGAAGACTGGTAACTAAGGTAGTTACTGTGCCTTAAAATAACTTCTGTGCATCCAAGGGGGTAGGACCTGCAGCTTTGCTTTGAGGAGGGGGAAAGTTCCCCCGGGGAACCACAGCTCCTGGTGCATTCTCAGGGAGCATTCTGCCATACAGGCAGTTCCTCCCCACATGCAGGTCAATAAATACTGTGGAAGTCAGTCTCTATAGGAAGTGTTGGACACTCAGGCAGTGTCTGTAAGAGGTGCTTAAGGCTGTGGCCTACTGAATTAATGGGCCTCAGGATGTCTGTGCACTAGATCACAGCTGATTAATATGCTCATGCAGCATGCTTTTTGCCAGAGGGGCTCTTAGCTCTGGTCTAAACTCATTTGAAAGCCTTTTACAGTAGTAGAAAAGGAGGGAGTAGCTGCAATAGGGTCTAGTTTTCCCCCAGCTGTTGCTGGCTGCTCAGCTGTTGCAGCCAGTGCCTCCCCACAAGTGTGTGAACGGATCCCAAGGTCTCAGCTATTTAAACTCTGACAGCTGTCCCGCTCCTCTTGCAGCCGACATCAGCCTCGCAGACTGGGGTCGCAAGGCCATCGAGATCGCGGAGAATGAGATGCCGGGGCTGATGAAGATGAGGGAGATGTACTCTGGCTCCCAGCCCCTGAAGGGTGCCCGCATCGCCGGCTGCCTGCACATGACGGTGCAGACAGCAGTGCTCATCGAGACCCTCATCGCCCTGGGGGCTGAGGTAACGAGCTGAGCTTCCCCTTCAGCTGGGTCACCGCTCCTGCTTGTGTAACACCCGCGGGAATCCTGGCTCTACTTTTCTTTTCGGAAGAGGCTGCAATCCCCCTGTGGATGGATTATGTCTTCTCTCCTTAAGCACAAAGCCTGCTGTGTGTGCTCTGGGCACCTCTGGGGTGTGGTGCCCCCCTGGACAAGCTGCACCTCTGAGTGTCTGTTTTGGGCTGGGTAGGTGGGTGGGTGGGTGGGTGGTGGCAGCAGCTCCATCAGCAGCAGCTCTATCAGCCGAGTGTGCAGTGCCCCAGGCTGTCCTGCTGTGCTGGGGCATGCAGTGCTGCTGCTGGCTCGAGCCACTGCCCTCACCACGGATTAGCCTGTATTAAGAACCACACTGTGCCCTGGTGAAGTCAGCAAAATCTAATGAAGCTCTCTGAGAGCTCATGCTGCCCTTGAGCTGTGCAGGAAAACAGCAGGGATACAGTGTGGCTCAGGGACTGAGGGCTGGGGACTCACTGACTTAGAACTTGGTGCATGTGTGACTGTGCACCAGTTACTCTGGTCCATATTAAAGACTGAGATACTTAAAAGCCATTTACAGACGTGTGTCCCAGGCCTGACTTGCTGAATCAAGTCCAGACATCATGACTGAGTGCTCACTGTAGAGGGATGAAGAGAGCCAGGCATCTGAGCACTGCTTGTGTGCTGAGCAGGGAGCTGGCTGGAACTCTGATGCATTGTTAAGTTTGTGTGTGACCTGAAATTCCTTCTTCCTGAAGTTTAGCTGCCTGAACTCAGGCTACCCAGAGGTGCCCTGTATGGGATCCCTCCCTGGGAACGGTCCAGAACTGAGCAGTGTCAATGGTAAAGGAAAGGCACTGGGAGAAGAGGAAGTTTGCTCTGTAGCACCTGTGGTATTGCTTTAAAAAGAGGAGGAAGCAGTAGGTATGGACACTGTGCCAGGTCAGCCTGGGCAAGGTACAATCTGCTGTGCAGGTTTTCCTCACCCTGGTCAGAGCTGTTCCGTGGTTGCAAGTGGTGCAGTGCTGAAGGGGAGCTTTGTGGAGGTGCAGTCTTGCCTTTGTTCCAGCCACTCCGTGTATGAAACCCTTGTCCTTCCACAGGATTTGGAAGAGAGCAGTAGCCACTGAAATTTGGGAAGCTCCTTGCTGCTCCTGTTGGTTGCTCTATCCCAGGATGGCTGGCCCAGGCAGCTGTGTGCTTAGTTCACTTTTAAGGTGTGTGGTGCTGTGTGAGCTCCTTGTTGAGATGCTCTGATTAGTTTAGGCTTTGACTTGAGTTAGGATTCAGCCCTGGTTCACGTATTCTACCAGAACTTTGGTGCCAGGGAGGAAGGGACGAAGCTGAGATCATACCCTACGTCATGGGTATGTAACTCACTGCAGCACAGTAACCTTGGTGTCCCTTTTTTGGCTGGGTT
This sequence comes from Empidonax traillii, assembly GCF_003031625.1. Classification (NCBI taxonomy): domain Eukaryota; kingdom Metazoa; phylum Chordata; class Aves; order Passeriformes; family Tyrannidae; genus Empidonax; species Empidonax traillii. The sequence continues at coordinate 12,929 of NW_020956377.1, forward strand.
AACAAAGCCAGAATAAATAATCTGTGCCTCAAGAGTGTAAGTTCTGAATTTGTAATAAATATACATCCTTTTCATAACCAGGGGCTCCGAGCCCATCAGGTGTGCCAGTTATTCAAGGATCTGTGTCGCAAACTGGTGTTACAGATCTGGGGGTGCAGAGTTAGTGTGGCCTGTGTCTGTATCCAGCTCGGTATGTAACAATATGTAGGTATTCTGTATACTTTGAATGTCCTGACACCTCCTGATGTCATCTGTATTGATCTGGGGGGAGCTTACAAGAACCCAGGTGAGGAGGTGCAGTGCTTCAGGTCATGGTTGCAGTTTTGCTGTGCTCTTTCCTGGTGTGTTTTCACTCACAAATGTTGGTTGTGTAGGCTCAGGTGAGGTGGGCCCTCCTGCAGCCCTTACTTTGAGATGTCACTGCTTGATGAAGTTTGTGTGTATCTGCAAACAGGCTGAGGGGCTGTGCCTCGCTGCCCCCTCTCCTCAAGGTCTGCCACCAATGAACACAAAATACCTGCCAGTCAGCCCTGTGGGGAGCAGAGTGGGAGGCGTGTGTGGCTCTGGGATGTGGTGGTTGGAGCTGCAGTAGGTGTGCAGATCCTTTTCAGCGCAATTCAGCAGCCTGCTGTTGCTTTTCCAGGTGCCTGAGCCTAGTTGTGAAATCTGTGGAATACTCTTAGCTCAGCTGGAAAAGCTTCCATGACTGGAGCACAGAGTGGGAGGTGGGTGAGCATAACCTTGGAGAATGCCTGTTGATGGAGTGTAGTGTTTCAGCTGCATTTCTGACTGCTGTCAGTGCCAGCAGGTGTGTTGCTGCATGTCCATATTCCTCAGTGGACACTTGCTATAGGGCTGTGCTGAAAATCTGACCTTTAGTGACCAAAACTTTCCAAACCCACCCTGCTGAAGGTCTGTAGCCCAAGTGTGCTCTGGCTGTTTGGGAGAAGCACTCATGAGCAAGGAGATGGCTGAATATGTGGCACAGCTAAAGCTCCCTTACGTTCTCTCCCAAAGTCTCATTATTTTCCTTGGCTTAGTCACACACTTAGTTTTCACCTTCATTTCACAGAGCTCGTGAGAAAGGCAGGAATCTGCACTAATTTCTTTCTTTCTGCTCTTGCTCCCTTTCTTAACTCCTGTGCGTGGTAGAGAGTGCCTGATATCTCAGAACTTTGTTCAGCAAACAAAACTTGGCTTGTTTTCCAGGTACAGTGGTCAAGCTGCAACATTTTCTCCACGCAGGACCACGCTGCAGCTGCTATTGCAAAAGCTGGTATCCCTGGTAAGTTATCCATGTTCCAGCTTGGCTCTGAGTTGGGCTTGTACTGCCTGTTCCTGCTAAATCCGACTGTGTACACATCAAGCTCTTCCAAAAAAGCTTCAGGACAGATACAACCCATTGGAAGCATCCAGGACATTTGATTCAGGCTGTATTGCATCAGCCTGGGCACAGCACTCCTACCCAAGGCTGTGGCAGTGCCTGCCTGTGTCTTACATCTCTAGGCCTGCTCCTTAAGATGACTGAATGGGCTGGTGATTAAAGAAATGGATTGGTGTGTAGGCGTGTGTAGTTGGAGGTGTTTTGTGCTTTCCAGCAAGTTTTCTGTGCTAAACAGGGACTGGGGAAGGGAAGTGAACTGCCACGTGCCCTTTACAGTGCCAGGGTCAGGACCCAAGGTATTTTTAGGCTAGAGCTGGCCCAGCTGTGCTCCTCCTGCCTGGTATCCCTGAAGTGGTGTATCAGGATGCTGCTGTCTTGTTACTGTCACCTTCCAGTGAAGAGCAGTTCCTCAGGGATCAGTATAAATACATTAAGCTGTCTGCTGTGTTGCTCAGCTTAAGGACAAGAAATCCTCATGGCTGTGTGCTGGCAACTGCATTTCCTGAGCCCAGCTGTTGGCAGAGGCTGAATCTGATTTCTGGCAGCCTGGTTCTCTGCTCTGGGAGGTGTCTTATAATTAACTATTGCCACAAGTCTTTCCCAATCTGCGGTGCATTCTAAGGCAACAAAGTGCTCCCTTCTTTAGCTGGCATTGCCAGCTTCAGGCATTGCCTCTGGCATGGGATGTCAGAGGGCCAGGGGGAACTCTTTAGGTGTTGGGTGTTGTCTTCCTCACTGCTCTCAACACTCAAAACTCCTTTAGTTATGAAAGAGCCCTTTACAGGTGGAGTGTTTGTCTGAGTGTTTGACCTCTGCCCTTGGTGTCCTCATTTTGTGGAATTTGCTCTTTCTGTTAATATTGCACTTCCCATGCTGAATTTGAGGCCTTGGAGGAACGCTGGTGCTTCGGATACAGTATGAGATAATGATGCACGTTCCTTCAGAAAGGGCAGTTGCATGATTGGCTCTTCATGGCTCAGGGTTAGTTTTCTGTGTAAACAGTGAAAACACGACGATTTGGCCAAATTTGGGGGGTGTGAATAACGTGCCTAATGTATGTTTGAGTGGCTGAGTGCCACTGAGGGTCAAGTATAGCAGGAAGCCAGTCCAAATGCCTGGAAAGACAAATCCTGCTAGACACAACATGCCCGTGGTTGCAGCAACTTGCTGGGGCTGGATGTGCAGGGCAGGTGAGGCACCTCAGCTTGGGTTTCAGTGCTGTGCTAGAGACTAGAATTTAAACTCAGAGTTGCTGAAGAGTTTATGTTCTGCTGCTCAGCTCATGCCGTAGTCTGGTCCCTTTTTTCTGCTGTGCTAGAAACTGCTGTAGTTGTGTTTTCATTTGTCTGTACCAATATGTCCAGTGGCTATTTCTAATTCCTGGTCATGTGGGATGTATTAGAGGAGCCAGTGAGGTGTTGTGGATGTGAGTCTGCTTTAGTGTACTTTTCCTTCTCTTTCTTAACCTGGAAGAAGAATGATAGCAGTGAAGTCTCAAAATTTTGACCATGTTTGTGTCCTGGAACAGGAGGCAAAGTGATTTAATCTTTGCTCGTTCTGAGATTTTTTTTTTCAGTACAAATGTCTTTTCTGGCCTGCAGGCACAGATTATCATCTATCTATCTGTTGGCTGCTACTGAGAGCTGCTGATGAAATATTTTGGCTGCTTCACTACATGCTGAGTAAGAAACTGGCTGATGGTGTGTTTGTTCCCATACAGTGTTTGCCTGGAAAGGGGAGACCGACGAGGAGTATTTGTGGTGCATCGAGCAGACCCTGTACTTCAAGGATGGGCAGCCCCTCAACATGATCCTGGATGATGGTGGAGATCTCACCAACCTCGTTCATACCAAGTACCCACAGCTCCTGAAAGGTGATTGTGTTTTGTTTTGTCAGGCACAAGCTCTGCCTGGGAGGCTGTTCCACCACCAGGCATGAGCAAACAGGCTGGGAAAATTGCTGACAGCCCAAGACCAGAATCTCTTACCTGCAGGAGCTGTTTCCATCTCTGCTCTGCAGTACATAAGGTCCAGTGACCTGTCCTTCTGGCCATCCTTCACAGTGCCCATTGCCTGAGAATGACCAGTGTGGTTCTGCTGCCTCGCCAAAAGCTTCCTGGAAAAGGGCTGCATTCCACAATTGCTCAGTGTCTGCTTGCAGTTAATATCTTTAACATTAATGCTTTTCTTCCCCTTCCTCTTAGTGCAGCTCTGGGTGAAGTCATGACAACCTGTAGCCTTCCTCAGAAAGGGAACAGTTTTCAGCCTGGAGGTGGCAGATCTGTGGGTAGGGCTGTGTGAGAGGGGTCTGGGGCTCTGCCATGTGCTCGTGGGGGAAGGAGCACCAGGAAGAGGGAAACTTCCTCTGTGGCAGGCCTCACTTTCTCCTTCATCCTCAGCCTGATGTCACTAGTAATCCAACAGTCGACATCTCTGTGTTATTTAAACTGTAATGAGAGGTTTTCATTGGTTTTTGCTCAGCTGTGCTGGGCTCCTCTCTCTCTTCCATCAAAGCTCTTGTGCTTCCTGGGTTGCCCATGTCTGAGGTCCATGACCCCTTGATTTTCTGATGGTTTTGATGCCAAAGAATACCACAACTGATCGTGTTTCTCTGTCTTCCTGGCATTGTAAGAGGCCAAAAAAGGCATTTTCCATGTTCCCACTCTGTTTTGCAGGGTTGTTTCCCTGCCGTGCCCGTGTGTAGTGCCTGTTCCTGGGGAGCTGAGTTGCTTTCACACTTCCAGCCCTCTTGCTTTCTGCTTCTTTCTCCCCTCCAATCCTTTGCTCCTCCTTGCTTGTCTGTGCTCCTGGTGTGGAAGGGACCAGCATAATGTGGTGCAGTAGGGCAATGGCTGTTGAACTGTCTCATGTCTTGGCATCCATCTCCATCTGCCTCTGATAAAAACATCACTAGGGCTTGGGTTTGCTTCCTAAATTCATAGGAATGGCTCTTCCTCTGGGTTTTCAGAGAGCGTAGGCAGGATGTCATACCAGTCAACGTTTCCCTTGCCAAAATGTGTGGCCACCTGCACTGGCTGTAGTTGAAAAGCCTCCTTGCAGCAGTTCAGTAAGTTAAGACTGATCTCTGTAGAGGGTGACAGACTTGATCTATTTTACCTACCAGTCCATTACTCCTTGGAACCAGCAAAACTTCCAGAATGGGACCCACTGAGTAGAGCCTTGATCTCATTTGTTTGTCCTGTGCCCTCTGGAGCTGTGTAGCATCCATTTTTATGCCTCTTGAAGATAATAGAGGCTAATACATCCTGAGGGCTTGTGGGGATATTTGACCTCTTTGGTGAGAGGCAGAACAAGAGTAACATCAGCAGAGTATGTAGAGTGTGTTAAGTGTGCTGGTTGTGAGCACAGGAGACATTTGGGAACGAGGCAGCTCAAAGTGCCATTTAAAGGCTGGAAAAATTTTCTGGGCTAATTTCAGAGGGAATTGTTCTCTGTGCTTCAGCTGCTCCTAATTTAAATAGTGGAGCGCTAGTGTGCAAATAACAGTTACAATTAGACCTCCTTCAACAAAGAGATGTGTTAAATACCTGTGGAGCTGCTCAGCAAGCTTCCCCTGTCCTTGGTGGTGCCTGCTGTTGGAGGGCAGAATGGCCTTTGTACCACTGGCTTATTCCATTCAACTAAATTCCCTTAATACCAAGATAACTAAAGGTGGGAAGGGAGAAAGTCCACTGTTAAAAAAGGATGGAGAAGATTGGATCACTTGCGATCCATTGATTCACGTTTGCTCCTTTCTCAGGTGAGAAATACCAGGCAGCAAAGCAGCTCAGCAAGGCTTTTCCAATTTAATTCAACCTTTTGCTTGCCCTTCTCTGTTCTCCAGTCCCTGGAATCCCTCAGGCTTTGAACACGAGAGGTGTAGGCAGCACTTGGAGCAGCTGCAGAGTGGTTTAGACCAGCTGTAAATGTCACCTGGGCCTCAGAGAGGGGAAGCTGCTGGCATACAAGATGGGAGATCTGCTTAGTGCCATTTACAGGTAGTGTGCTAAGCTCAGGAATGTCATCTGGAGAGCTCTGGAAGGATGAAGAGTGTGTGTCCTCCAGCTGCCAGAGTAGAAGAGAGAGGGGAGGTCTGAACTGGAGGTTCCTGCCCTGACCTCCCACAGGTTTCCTTCACGAGGGGAGGGATGTGCTTGATCCAGGCAGTTGCACTAGAACATTGATGCTTTTGGGAGACTTACTACAGATGCTCCATTTCACTGTGCATGAGGCAATGTTCTTTAAATGTCCTGGCCCCTCCAAAGAAGCCCTGAATGTGCCAAAGCCTGGATGCATTCCCTGTGCAGGTGACCATCAGGGGAGTGGGGTTGTCTGGGGCTCTGTGGTGAGACAGTTGTTGGAGATCAGTTGGCCTGATCACAAAATCACAGAATGGTGTGGGTTGGGAGGGACCTTTAAAAGGCCCTCTGGTCCAACTCCACTGCAGTGCTCAGGGACACCTCAACTCATGTTGCTCAGATCCCCTTGAATGTTCCCAGGGATGGGGCATCCACCACCTCTCTGGGCAACCTGTGCCGGTGTTTAATCACACTCATTGTAAATAAAAAAAAAAAAAAAAAAAGCCCACCAAATCGAGCTCTTCCCCTCTAGTGGCATTGATTTAATTTCCTTTATGTGCCACAGAGTGCTGCTGCCTCTGCCTGCCGGGCTGGGCAGGTGTGGAGGTCTCATGGCTCAGTCTCAGGCTCCACTGAGGCATCTGCCCAAAATCTGGTGTGAAAACCACATTGAATGGCACTCAGAGGCTGGGACAGAAGGTGTTCTTGGTTCATGCTGCTCCCCTGGGCTTGGAGCAGCTCACAGCTGGATTGTTTTTAGGCAGTGGAGGGTGGGGTTGGGCCAGACTCAGCACCTGTGTGTGACTGCCCTGGGGGGAATGTTGGGATGGGGGGTGTGGAGGGCACTGCTGTGCTGTGGATCAGGGACTCTGGGATAAACATGGGATTCCCCTTCCCTCCCTCTTGCCTGGGTGCCCTGGGCTCTTGGCAGCTGTTGCCATCCATGGCTGTTCCAGCCAAGCAGGTGAATCCCAAAGGGTTGGGGCAAAGCAACCTTCCTGCCTTCCCCTTCCTCCTGCCTTCTGCTGGCTGGGAGGCACAGCACCCCTGGGTGCTGGAGGGTTCAGAGGTTTGTGGCTCAGAAACACATCCTCTGGCCTTCCTTGCAAGCCTGTGGTGTTCCTGCAGGGTCCTCAAGGAGCCTCCCTGGAGCCTGCAGGCCCCTGGGCTGGCTGACCCCTTTGTCCAGCTGGAGGGGCCAATCACAAAATCCTTTAGGTTGGAAAAGACCTTTAAGGTCAGAGTCCAACTGATCCCCCAGCACTGCCAGACCCAGTGCTGACCCCTGTCCCCAAGTGCCACATCCACACATGATCTTGCTGCTTTTGTCCCTTCCCTGGGGTGACACTGGTGCTGTTGCTCCCAACAGTGATGGTTGTTCTGCTGTTCTGAGAGGGGGTTATCCAGTCACCCTGTCCTATAAATTTCTCCTGGGTCTTGGTGGGTGTGGGGAGGTGGTGACACTGGGACACTTCTCCTCTGTGCCCAGAATTTACAAACTACATTAATAATTTGGGGGGATTTTGCTGGGGGTGGTTGTTGTTGGTTCCCTCTTACTCATCCCACAAGTTCTGTTGGTGTTGAGGTGTGTGGGCTGGGCTGTGGGCAGGGAGCTCTGCCAGTGCTGCTGCCTGGTGATCTCAGGCAAGTCCTGTGGCTTCCCTGCTGTTATTTGGGAAGTGTAAAGGATAGTACTCACCTTTTTGCAGCACTAGTAGGGCTGTGGATAGAGTGTGGATGAAAAGAAAATGTGTGAGAAAATATAGTGAGGGAGAGGAATTAAGGAAAATGACATGAAAAGGAGAAATATTTGTGTCTGTCCATGTGCCCTCACATGAGATAGCCTGGGCTGTCACCTGCTTCACCAGTAAAAGGGCATGAACAGAACAATTCATGAATGTTGTTTATTTCTTTGAGTTTTTTTTCTGTCAAAGTGGCTCTAAAATTATTTTCCTGATGGACATCCTGTCAGTCTTATTCCGTGAGGTCAGTGGGAGAGGTTGCTTGCCTGGAGGGGGCAGTATCTCCTCTGCAGAGATTCCTGCTATGTGTGGAACTTCTTATTCATGGTTTTCATAGTTCCTCTTTTCCTGTGAATCTCAATCAGCTCCAGATTAGTGAGTATCCAGATTTGGGGGGTGTTGGCTGTTTAGGCAGAGCTGAAGGAGATTACAACAGGAGGATGGGGAATGGTGAGCTATCTATTTGATTTATTTTTTTTTCCCTCCAGCTGATCCAAGTGCTTTAGTTTTAAGTGTGGTTGTCTGGGTATCATGTCCTTTCAAGCCACCTTCTAGAATGGACTGTGCTGGAGAAATATCACTGAGGTGAACATCTTGTCATTTTTGCAGAGGATCATTTTGTGAGAAAATAGAGTGGGAGTCTTTTTGGTTCCCTGATCAAGAGCTGGTCTCTTTCTTTTCTTCAAAGAGTATTTTGTCCTGCTGTTTTTAAATTACCTCATGGGGGAAGATCCTTGAAGTTTCAAACTGCTGTTTGAGGATCCAAATGAGGGTTTTCGTCTCTTCCCTGCTCCCTGCCAAGGGTTTGTTTAACTTCAGGCCTCTGGAGGATGCTCCCATCACCTGTATATGCTGGTTTGCAGCAGCATTCACTCCAGCTAAGGTGAATCCTTTTGCTCTCCCCACAGGAATCAGAGGTATTTCCGAAGAGACAACCACTGGAGTTCACAACCTGTACAAGATGAAGGCCAATGGGACCCTGAAGGTGCCAGCCATCAACGTTAACGACTCTGTCACCAAGGTGATGCACACGGAGCCTTTTGCCCTGTCCTGCCCTCTGACCAGCTGGGGGTTGGGATGTTGCCATTCCCATGCAAGTCTTCCTTCTCGTGCTGGGTTATTCCTGACCTGGTGCTGAGCAAATTCCCACCATGTCCTTGCAGTGAGCCCATGATGTCTCTAATGGGACATGCCATTGTAAATGCCCCATTCTCAGGACATCAAGGGCTCTTTTGCACATAAGGACATGCATTTCTTCTGCTCTTTAATCATGTGAAAACCCCTTTGGGAATCATGGCTCCTGGGGCACAGTCAGCTCCTGAGGCAAGGAACACTTGCAACACTCTTGAACACAGAATTCCAGAATGAATGAGGTTGGAAAAGACCTCTGAGATCATCAAGTCCAACCTATGACCCAACACCACCTTGTCCACTAGACTGTGCCATGTCCAGTCTTCCCTTAAACACCTCCAGGGACACCTCCTTGGACAGCCCATTCCAGTGTCAGGCACCAGCTGGAAAAAAGTGTGACCTGCATGAGCCTGTGGCTGGTCAAGGTTGGTTGCTCAGCCTCTGGCTGATCTCTGTGAGCAGCAGTTCAAAGGACAGGGCAGGAGGTGTTTATCTCTGGCTTAGCCTTATTGCTGCTGCCCAGGATAAATCCTGGTGAACTGAGGATGAGTTGGAGTGGTGTTTAAAGGGTACTGGTGCTTTTTGGCTGCAGCTGAATTACAGTGGGAATTTCAGGTGTATTTAAGGTTTATGCATCTCGATGGTTTTAAATCCAACTGCTGATTCTATTTTGAGTTCCCATGTGAGCATTTTCCTGGCAGTTCTCACGGACTGCTTGGCCTGCCTTTCTCTGCGGTGCTGTCTGGAGAGCATCTCCTTTCTGCTCACTGAGATGCACCCAACACTTTTATTTCCTAGCTAGTGGGCTGGAATCCAGTTGATCTTGGAAGATGCTTGTTTCTTGACATCCTTTTCACCTAGATTTGTGCCTCTTGCATAATAACTATTAATGCTGTTTAGTAGATTCGGAAATTCAGATGTTCCTGTAAAAGCCTCTTGAGTGGCTTTGGGTTGAGCTCACTTTTATTCCAGTGCCAAAGAAGTGCTTATTTTCAAGTACTGTTTGGTGTTTATGTAGTACAAGATTTGTACTAACCACAGTTACGGATCTCTGGGAGGATGATGTGCAGCTGAGCTGACATTCTGCTCTCCCAGTTTTTGGCAGTCGGTGCCAGGTTCCTGTACCAGTGTTTGGAGGGAGAAGGCAGGCAGCAGCCAGTTCTGTTCCTCCCTTCTGCCACTCAAATGTGATTTTTTTTTTTTGGGGGGACAGATGTCTGTATCCAGCATGGGAATGCAGGGGCACCTGGAAGGCTTTGATTGCAGTCGGTGGTGAGGAGTCCAATCTGACCATGCTGTTTTCCTCCAGAAGAAGGCTTATACTGCAAGGAAAATCTGATAGGGGAGCAGGAAAGAAAATTGCCAGCTGGCACTAGCTTTGGAGTTTGAAGGATCAGTAACACAAATTTTCTGAAATATCAATGGCAGATGTGCCTGTGTTAAGACTTGGAGACACTGAGTCAGGAACTTCTGGATCTGAGGTATAAGTTGTTACTCACTGGTCCTTGGCCAGCTTCTGAGGCTGGCAGTGACCTGCTGCTATTCCTTGCTCAGATAATGCATTGGAGTAGCAGCAGCAACAGTTTTAAATGTGGAGTTTGCATTTATTTTTTATTTATTTCCATCTACAGTTGTAAGCTGTAGATGAAAAGCCAAGCTGTAACATCATCACCTGATGTGGCACCAGTCACGGCTGCAAGGGGGGGGGGTCCCTGCTCACAGAGAACCTCAGAATGGTTGAGGTTTTCCTGTGAGTGGTGAATTCTTAGTATTGCTTCGTTGGGAAGCACAGCACAACATTAGTAGCCAGAATTTTAAAAATTCTTGGCTTCTGTAACTCTCCAGATAATGAAATCTGTTTGTACAGCCCCTCCTCCTGGTCAAAACAAAAGGCCCAAGGACAAGGAGCATCACAAAAATAGTACAGCAGTGTGTGTTTCTGGGTTTAGGAAGGTGTTCAAGGGGTGAGTTGTATTTGACATCTGACTTAGCAGGGTGGTTTTGGTTTGAGGGTCTGGCTGTTAATCTCATGTGATAATGTTACAGCAGGAGGATGCTGTGTGATGGGGCATTAGGAGATGCAATCCAAGGGTTCCTGATTGCAGAGACCAATATTGTGAATGGATACTTGCTGGATTTTCTGAAATCTGGGCAATAGTGAGGCCTTGAGAGTGTTCTCTGTCAGCTCTTCACGGGGGAAGATGTAATTTTGATCTTCTCAGGCTGCAGGAACCATTTTCTCGTGATTTATGTGGGCAGCTTGCTGCCCTGCAGAGTGCATGTCTTGCAGAGATAAGGTTCTGCTGGTGTGTTTTGCCTGCCTCTGGCACTTGGTTCAGTTCACTGTCTGATAAACAGCAGCAGAGAACTGGTGAACATGTGGTTAGGGCACTCACACCTACCTCTGTGTACAAGAATTGCTTGTGCTTTCACTTGATAAATTGAGGTTAACAGGTTTCTAACGTGTCCAAGCCCTGCTCAGTAGACAGGATGTGTTTATGAAATGCATTTTACCAGGGATGTGCCAAAGCCTGTGTCTGGTGTAACTGCATAGATTGAAACCATCAAACCAGATTGCCTTCTTCCCATCCCTCCTGGTGGTTAAAGTATTTATCTTGCGCATAAGTCCATTTTCCTTCTGCGAGGAAATTTCACTCGAGCGCCTTTGACCTGTTCTGAAACTGCTCCTTCCTCTCCCTCAGAGCAAGTTTGACAACCTCTATGGCTGCAGAGAGTCCCTCATTGATGGCATCAAGCGTGCCACGGACGTGATGATTGCTGGCAAGGTGGCGGTGGTGGCAGGTTACGGGGACGTGGGCAAGGGCTGTGCCCAGGCCCTGCGGAGCTTCGGGGCCAGGGTCATCATCACTGAGATCGACCCCATCAATGCCCTCCAGGCAGCCATGGAAGGTGAGGGCTGCAGGAGGGGCATCCCTGCACGGGGAGCAATAAATGGGAGTTGGCCAGGAAGGTTTCAGCCCTGCCTCTGTTGGGGTAGAGCTGAATCCATTGGGAGGGTAGGAATTCTTTCCTTGCAGTTAAGGAAGGAGTTCATTACTAGAGGCCTTGGAGATGTGTTTGGAGTTAAGGGCTCAGACCATACTGGGGTAAGGCCCCATTTCATAATGCTCTTAGCCTGCTTTTGAGGGGGTTTGTTATCCTCAGTTTGGGCAGCTCCAGTGTGGGATTAGACTTGACTGGAATATCTCCACGTGAAAGCACCAGGCCTCCCCCTCAGTAGGTGTTTGTGGAGGGCAGTGCCCTGCTCTCTGCCTTTCCAGCTGTGCTCCTGGCATGCTCTGGAAGCTGTCGGTGCCTCATGTAACTGGGCTTCTTGGTACAGGTCATCCTATTTCTGCTCATACCTGAGAAGGACCTGCAGGTGCTGTGGGTGCACTTTCCTTTGCAATCTGCACCCCTGAATCCAGTCTGTGTGCTGTGCCAGGTATTAGCCCTGGGGACATAAGACACTGAATGTGTAGTTCTGCAGGTTAGAAAAGGTGAGGGAGGGATATTTTCATGATACTTTGGTATTCAGCAAGACAAATATGCCACTACTTTACATCATCCATAGATCAGGTCTATGATTTTTACTCGTAGATAAGACTTCGTACTCATTCTTTCTCTGTACTCTTCTCCTTCCAGGATTGTATCCCACTTGTTAATAAATGCTGGTTGTTGGGTAAAGAAATCACTTTTTCTCCTCTCAGGTTATGAAGTTACAACCATGGAGGAGGCCTGCAAGGAGGGCAACATCTTTGTCACCACCACAGGTTGCACTGACATCGTGCAGGGCAGGTATGGTCAAGCCACTTGCTTTGGTGAGAGCACACCTGTACAGTTAGATTTGAGGGTTTTTTTATGTAATCGTAACATGTCAGCAGTATGGTGAGGGTGAGCACACAGTCTCGCTTCTGGACATCAGAATTTAGCGTGAATTTAGTGAGAAATTGGGCCTTTGGTCTTTGAGTTCTGTTGGATGTTGTTCCACTGCAATTGTTTCTGTCTCATGGTGGGAGAAATATTCTGGAGAATGAGAACATCAGGGCTAAATTCCATGTTAGGTCACATAAATGGGAGCAGAAGAGGAGGCAGATAAAGGTTGAAGGTGGTTTCATCTGTGAGTACACATAACCTTGAAACCAACCTGTTCTCAACGAACTGCTCTGCAGTGTTTTGTTACTGCTTCTTGCAACTCAATCTATAGCCCCAGCTCCACACAAACTCCTTCCTTTCCTTGCCATTGGGATTGTATATGTAATGGAAGATCAGATTAGGTGGGAGGTGATAAGCCCATTAGTCCCTAGAGATGTAAAACTGCTGGAGACTTTGGATTCGTGGAGAAAATGAGTTCTGTGTAGGAAGGAGAATAACTGCAGGCATTTGTTTTGACCAATTAAACAAAGCAGTATTACTTTCCCTACTGGGGAAAATATAAGCTCTTCTATCCTTGGGAAGTGTCCTCCCCTAAAAGCTTGAGAGATTTTTCCAGTAGACTTCCCAGACCCACAAACTGTGAGAGTCAGATGCAGTCAGTGATCCAGGCACCTGTCCTGGTCCCTGAGCAGAGCTGTGGGCCAGAGCATCTGCTGCTGCTGGAGGAGGAGGACAAGTCTTTTGCGTGTTAACCTCTGACACGACTGTTTTTCTTTTGCAGGCACTTTGAGCAGATGAAGGATGATGCCATCGTGTGTAATATTGGCCATTTTGATGTGGAGGTTGATGCAAAGTGGCTGAATGACAATGCAGTGGAGGCAGTGAATGTTAAACCTCAGGTGAGACAGCCCTTGCTGTCGAGGGCTCAGTGTAGGCTCTGTACCTCCTGTGGATGCATCTTTCTCCATGTGTTCCTACTTCCTTGGCAGACAGGAGCCAACCCCTGAGTGGTGATTGTGCAGACAGTTCATTGCATCAAGGGGAGTGAGCTTTGATGTTTGGGGAGGGGTGAGGAGGTGTGCACATGTGCTTGCTTTGATAGCCCTGAGCTGAAAGCTATGCCAGAGCTCTGCTTCAGAAAGCCAGTTAGGTGGTGAATGCAGAGCAAACATCAGAGACCCTGTAGAAGTTTAGAACAGAGCCCACTGATTGCCCTGTGGCTGATCTGACTTTCCTCTTGGGAAGCTGCTTGCTCTGCACCAGAACAGTCTTGGCCCTAAGGGAATGTCATTTGGGATTGGGTCAAGGTTTGAAAATATTCACACCCCTTTGTTTTCAAAGCATTTGTTTTTTTCCTTTGGCATTCAAGCCTCAGGAAAGCTCTTCTGGAGCTCTGCCAAACTCAGAGTTCTGTTCCAGACTTGGTGGCTTCATTTTGGAAACCTGTGTAGCCCAGAATGTGTGGGCAGAGCAGGGGATTTGTTTTACCCTTGCTCAGCTGGCATTCCCACCATGTGTTTACTTTAAGCTGTGGCTGTAGCTCCACAAGGAAAACAGGGAGATAAACATTTCAGCTTTCCAACTGTGTGTCCTAAAGCAGAGAAACAAAACTAAACCAGATCAAAACTGTTTTGTAGTATCAGCATTGAGGGGAGAACATCACATAAAGCAATCCAGGCTTTGTCTGACTTGGCATGGCACTTGCAGTCACCTTTTGAAGAGGGAGTGTGCTTGCTGATAGCAGGACTGTGGGGCAGGTTTTCTACTTTTTTCAAAGCCCACACCCAAACCTACCTCTTGGATCTCAATCTGCCCTTCCAGTTTTCTTAACTCCCCTGTGGCTTTTTTGCCAGGTGTGAAAACTGGAACAAATTTCTGCTTAAAAAAAAAAAAAAACACCTTTCAAAAAGGATGGAATTGGGCTCAAGGTTGTCCATGAGGGTTAGTGCTGAAGAAATCCTGCCCTGACCCTCTGTTCTAGACTGCTGCTGCCACAAGCAGGTGCTCAGTGATGCAGAGGAGATTCCTGCTCACAGAACACAGCTCCCAGCATGCTGAGGCTGCCACAGGTGTGATTGCCTGAAATCCATCAGCTGAAGTTTGAGGAAGGTGCCTCTGACAGCCCTGGGTGGACCCATCTCTGTCTCTGCTTGATGCACAGGGAGCTGGAGCTGAGAGGATTTACTGGGGAAAATAGCACTGCACCTACTGCAGCTGGGATTTGCTGATTCCTCCCAGAGTCTCCTGATGGCCCTTTTGTTGGTTTTTTTTTGGGTGGGCTGAGCACTGTCACTGGTGGTCCCCACTGGAGAGTGATCATCCATAATAGCTATAACTGCCCAGTGGGGATCATTCTTACCCTGCCTGTGTTGTGCTGAAATCACAATAATCTGTTATGTGAACCCAAGAAATAGACAATAATGCTGGGATCGAGGCATAGCAGGGTCACAGACCTGCTCTGAAGGCAAAATACCTGTTCTAAACCAACATTTTTTATTGGTTGGTTCTTGACATCTCTGCTAAAATCCTGCACAAAGATGGCTTTTCAGAAGCTGGTGTTGTTACAATTAAAGCTTCATCCCACATGACATCTGATTTACAGGTCAGAGCTTTAATGATAAAATTGAAAATGCTGTGTTTAGCTTAATATTAAATAACTTTTAGTCTCTAAAGTATAAATACAGCTGTGGGGAGAGACCCTTTTAGGCCTTTTGCAGCTGCTGTGCTGTGCCAGCAGAAGATAAATGGCCTGAAGCATTAGGTTTGGTCAAAAGTTGGTCTTTGATTATCTTTCAAGTATTTCCAAAGTGCTCTATTTCCAAGTGCTTGACATGACAGGAGCAATAAATACCAGTTAATACTAAATGTTCTTGTTACTTACAGGCCATATTGTTTCATTAATTACTTTAATATTGCAACCTCCTGCAGGGCGAAGGCAGGGGGGAGAAGAGCTGTGAGGGGAATGAAGGAGGGGCAGAGTTAAATTTACCACTGCAGGTGCCCCATCTGGCCCAGGCAGTGGAGGCTCACATGAAGTGACCTATTTGTGAGGGATTGTCATACAGATGTGCCTACTTAGCCCCCCTGAGACCTGACTGTGTGTGCAGAGCCCTGTTGTCCCCAGGGCAGCCTGGAGAGGACCACCCCAAGAGCAGAGGAAGGTACCAGGAGCCAGCATGGCAGTTTATGGTGTGGATGGGCCTTGTGGAGTGGAGGAACTTCCAGGGGACGTCCAGCAGGGTGAGGACTCTGCCTCTTCCCCTGGATGAGATTCAGAGGCTCTGGACTGCTGCATGCAGATCTTCCTTCTTCCCTGTGCCTCCACACCAGCTGGCACCACTGGGCACATCTGAACTGGGTTTCACAGCTGGCTGGGACAACAGGAGGTGGCCAAACCAGAAGACTTGGATAGCTGGTTAAATACGAAGCAGATGCCAAAACTGATGTGCTGGGAAGTCTGGGAGGCTTTGCCAACACTGGCTGGGGGTGTCCCAGTTGTAATTAAAGTGTCTTGCAAGCCCAGTGGCAGGCTGTGGTGTGGGTGGGTGGCCCCCAAGCCGTGCAGGTGTCCTTGCTGTGTGTCCTGACAGGGCTGTGCTGTCCCCTCTGCCAGGTGGATCGATACACCCTGAGGAACGGCCGGCACATCATCCTGCTGGCCGAGGGCCGCCTGGTCAACCTGGGCTGTGCCATGGGCCACCCCAGCTTCGTCATGAGCAACTCCTTCACCAACCAGGTGCTGGCACAGATCGAGCTCTGGACGCACAGTGACAAGTACGCTGTTGGGGTCCACTTCCTGCCAAAGAAGGTGAGTTGGAACAGCAGAAGGTGCTTGCGAGGAAGCCACATTCAGATACGGTCGTTCGGACGTGTCTTGTTGTGCTTGAGTTTGTTTTTCTGCTGAATGTTGTTGCTCAGAGGGTGTTTTGGGCATGCTGACTCTGCAGTGGGCTGTGTTTTGGGGCTGACCTGGTGTGCAGAACTGGGACTTGCCTGACCTGTGATGGGAGCACTCGGTCGCTTTTTGACTTGACGTGGGACTTTTCCCTGAGATGTTGGGAGGTCCTGTCTGAGGGGACTCAGGGAGCTTCTCCCAACCAACTTGTTCCTTCTGATTGTTCCAACTTGTTCCTTCTGCTGACTGTCAGCATTCACAGCAAGCCTTCATATGCCTGTCCAGCTGCAAAGTTCTGGTGGGGCAGAGCCGAAGCTGGAGTGACAGTAAATCGCTTTTGCTTGGTTGGTAGTCTGGGTCCCATTTGCACCTGAGAGAGCTTATCACAGTCTGGTCCTGAAAGCTTCACAAAATATTAATGACAGATTCCCTTGTGTTTCTCTTTAAACTTATCTCTGTATTCTTTGTTCTTGGAAAAATCTGGTTCATATCATAACTCACAAATTCTTTTTAGAAAACTAACCTGGTTTTAATTTTCCAAAACAAGCCCGAGAATTTGAGATGGTCATGGAAAAAGGTGCTGGAGTTAAATCCCGCTGCCTTTGGAGTGCCACCAGGTGTGAGAGCAAATGTGAAAATGCTTTCCGTTTGGGAAGTAGAATTTGTGTGTTTAGGCTCACTGATTAGGTGTTTGCTGAAGGACTTAAGCTTCCAGACCCGTCCATTAAGGATCAAGCAAAGCATACCAGAAATGCAGTGTAGGAGTGGATCAGCAACCTGGCACATAATTTTCTTCAAAGGAACAGTTTTGTTGACAGTTCTCTTGAAAATGACAGCCCAGTGTTGGTAATAAAATGTGGCTTAATTTTCTTCCTGGAGAACAGGTTTTAGTAAGCACACTCGAGCTGGAAGGGGGAAGTGATGCCCAGAGCAGTTAAACACAGGGGTGCATGTTAGTGGAGCATATGGCAGTGATCTCCTCAGGGTCATGCACTGACACAACACTCTGGACCCTCTGTGCCTCACAGAGGGCTTTTCTCAGAATAAAGCAGTTCCCTCATCAAGAACCAACAAAAGAGCTTTCTCTGATAATTTTCTGGGCTAGTGCCTTTCCTTTTTTTTTGTCTAGTTGCTTTGAGGTCCAAATGTAAAACTTAAGAATTACCAAATGCCTTACACTGCACTTTCTTTGAGTGCAAGGGCATTGCTTTGATCAGCCCCTACAGATGTGCACATGTTTCTGCAATGTGTGTTCCTGGAAATCAAGGCAAATGGTTGTTTCCATGTTCTTGGCACCAAATCTGTCCTGCTCAGCTTTGATTTTTAAGGTGAGAATGTCAGCTTACCTTCATCTGAATTTGTGGATATCTTCATCTAAGTCTCGAAGTCCCCACGCTGAAGCAACTGTGAAACAACTGGTCTGTGGTGCAGCTTGAAAACCTTATCTGGGAACTGTCAGGGACTCAGTTCCTTTTCAAGTGGGTGTGATCTGTCTTAAACTTGCTGGAAATACACCTATAAGAGCTTCATATGTCAGTCTACTCCACCAGACCCAATTTTTAACTCCCCGTTTTTTTTTTTCTTCATGACATTCTGGCAGGATCTACTAAGCTTAAATAGCTGTTTCCCTTCTAAACACAGTCCTTCCAGTTAGCTTTTCTTTCTTTCATGGTTTTCCTGACTCTTAAGTGGTGTTAGGTAGATTTCATGGTTCCCTTCCACATTCTTCTGCCACTGCATCTTACGTTTCTGGTTTTGTCCTGCACCTCTCTGGCTCTGCTGGTTCTCAACAGATGTTGGCAGTTCTGAGCAGGTTGAGCTGCAGTGATTTGTGCTCTGAGCAGATGCAGTTTTGTTCCTGGTTCACTGCAGTGGGATTACTTCAGAGTAGTGGCTTGTTGCCACAGTCCCTGGGACTAGTTATTGAATCATTCACGTGTATTGAACTGGCACGGGGGAAATACCACCAATCTCTTCTGTGCTGCTGGGGTTTAAACTTACATCTGTTTCCTTAGCACTGATTGTGTTTTGCAGGAATTACAAATGGTCCAGCTTGTCCTTCTGTTGTAACTCAGCAGCGCTTGATCCCTCCTTATGCTGTCCTTTGTACCTTTGAAGATCCTCTGTGTACATCCCCCTCTGACACAGCAGCTCCTTTGCCATCCTGCTATTTGTTTTCTGACTCTTCTGCTCCTGGAGCATTCACCTGTCTTCTAACTGTGCCCATTTTTCCATCTCTTGAGTTTGCACACCTGCCAGACACCTCTGGGATAAAGAAATTCCATCAACCTTTCTAAACCTGTGTCCTTCAGGCCGCCTTGGCTTTATTCTTCATGAGGACAATGCCAACAGATGCAAGCATTGCTGAGTCAGTGACTTTGTGCCTCTGGAATGGATTTCTAACACATGTGCCCCTAAGATGGTATATTTGGAAAGGAAACACATTTTTTTCCAGTATTAGTAATACTTCTGTAAGATGAGAGTCTGTAATGGTATGTCCACGTGTCTTTGTAGAGGAAACACGACTGGGCCTTTATTATTCTACCAAACCTGGGTACTCTTATCTCCAAATAGTTGGATCTCTGTTCTTTACTTGTTGAATGGGTGTGAATGTGTGAGATTGAAATGGGCATGGTTGTCTTTTAAGTTTTGTGTCTCACTTAAGCTCAGTTTGATTCCCCTCAGAAGCACAAGGCTCTTGCACCTGAACGCAGTTCTGTGCTCAGAGCAGGTCTGTTGGCAGGAAAAGAGCTGGGTTTGGTTTCCACATACTCATTTCTCACTGCTGACCATGAGTCCCTGGGCTAACAGGACCGTGTTCCCACTAATATCCTTGTCCCTGTGTGTTGTTTTCCAGCTGGATGAAGCTGTGGCTGCTGCTCACCTGGACAAGCTGAGCGTGAAGCTGACGAAGCTGAGTGACAAACAGGCCAAATACCTGGGCTTGTCGAGGGATGGGCCCTTCAAGCCAGACCACTACAGATACTGAGCAGGTGGCACTGCCCAAAGACCAAAGTGCAGGGATACAACCTTCCAAAGCTCCTGTGTGTGCTGGGCTCCTGAGGGCAAGCCCTTTGCCATGCTCCTCTCAGTGCTGCACAACCCCTCCCCTGCCAAGGGAGCTGCAGGGCCTCCTCACTAGAGGAGGATCACTGGCTGCTGGAATTAGAATTTGGTTACTTAGGGTCCTTTTATTGGCTTCTGATGTCCCAGTAAGGGGAGCAGGACAGAAGATGGTTGAATGGAAATGTGTTGTCTGGTCATGCAGGTCTGACAGCTCTGAACAGACTCACACTGCGGTGGGGAACGGTTCTGATGCTTTCTGCCATGCCCTGCTCCAGTCAGATGGGTCCTGCTGGGACACTGGCAGTGCCAGGCCCCTTTCCACTACTGCCCTAGCTGAAGTGCTTGTTGTGCAACTGGTTGTTTGGTCTCCCTCCTCTAAAATCAACTTAATCTCCTATTCAGAGATTGGAGCTGGAGTGTTTTTTTCTGGGTTAATTTTACTCTGTCAGTTTTGGTCAGAACAAAGACCCTTTTCTGTGCTTCTTCCATACTAACTAGAGGAGAGTGAGGCAAGAGAGACTTTTTTAGCAGCCTTCTAGTGTGTTGTGAAGGGCTGAGAAGCCACTGAGGGGATGGTTGGGTTTAGGGACACCTTGTTGGATCCTCTGCAAACACCAGCAGCACACTGCTCCCCCCAAGGTGATTTTTCTGAGTTGTCATGTCTGCTGAATCATGTTTGTCACTGACTCAAAGTGCTTTTATTAAAGATCTGACTGTGGCCTGACTCGTTTTGTACAGTGAGATGCTTTGGGGTGTGCCATGGGTTTGTTCACCTTTGTGGGATCCTTAAGCTACTGAAAATGTTTGTCTCCACCTGGGGTGTCCTCAAGACAAAAGCCAGTGCTGTGCATCTTGTCCTGGAACTGGGAAAAGCTGCTCCTCAGGTTACTGAAATATTTGCAGGGCTCAGTCTTGCAGGAAAGTTGCTCTTCCCCTCTGCCCACACAGATTTATCTCCATATATGTCATGGAAGTCCTTTCTTGTCACTGTCCTCCTTCAGTCAACACTGCCCTGTAGGCCACCTCTGTTTCTGGATGTAGGAAGATGAAAAGTTTGGAATGATGTTAGAAGATGTTCAAAGTTCTCAGATTGGTGCCCAAGCCCTGGGTGTGATGTCAGTGAGCAATTAAAACGTGGTGTAGAGTGTGAACTGTTGGGAGGAGGAAAAAAGGGGATGAGCAAACAAGGTGCTGCTCAGTATGCAGCTTTTTTCATTGCTTTGTTTTGCACTGACCTCTAAAAAGCCCCATTTTCAACTGAGTTTGGGTCTCACAGAGCCACCTAAATGATTCCATAATCAGTAGTGGGGATTATCCTTTTAAGCTACACCTAAACAGTGAGTTCCACACAGACGCACAGCTGCAGTACAATCTAAATGTAGTTGTGACACAATAATGATGTTGGAAAGTGTCACTGTAGAGGAACAAATGCAGTAGAAAAATAAAGACTTGGTGTTGTCCTTTTTCTTCATTAGTTTCCTCCACCTGGACTTTCTCAACCCCTTTCTCAGCTGCACATCTGTGCTGTTATAGTACAGGCTTGTAATTCTACTGTTGGATCGTGGCTTCTTAAAATTCGGCTAGGAAGGCTCACCTGGAGATCTGTGGCTCATCCCTGTCCTCCTCCCAGGGCCACTCCCTCCCACTCCCTGAGGTGCAGTTGTGGTTTGCTGCTGGCTGCAGCAGCGTGGCTTGGGGGTTGGCAGAGGTGATGCAGGGCCACGCAGAACATTTTTGTTGAACCCTTTTTGGGCACTTCCCATTCTTTAGGTCCAGCTTATCAACCTTCAGCCTGAACTGGGTCATCTTTGTTCTCACTTTGGCCAAACTCGTGTGTGGCTTCAGTTTGAACTCAAGGGAAACTTTGAATAACCTTTACAGTAAAATGTACAGATTTCTCTTCCGTTTCAGAAGCTTTCCAGAATGGGTGCAAGACTTTGAAATGTGACCTTTGGTGTAGCAGCTGATTTCCTGTAAAAAGAAAAATGCATATTGCTCTTTCCTGCTGGGACTCCCTGCTTGTTTCTTAACAGGTGTCCAATCCACATTAAAGGAAAAGTGTGCCCAGCTGGGCAAGAAGACCAAAAGCACCTGGATTGTATCAAAAACAGTGTGTCCAGCAGGACCAGGGCAGGGATTGTCCCCCTATCCTGGGCACCAGTGAGACCCCACCTCAAATCTTGGGGGGTCAGTTCTGGGTCCCTCATGACAAAGACATTAGCTCTTTTCTCCTTGTTTGTTTTCAATCCACATGCAGTTAATTCGGTGTTCAGTCTAGCCTGAGGTCAAGCATCCAGATTCCCCAAATACAGATGATCAGACCCGTTGTGGTTGATCTGCAGTGGTTTGAGCAGGAGCTCAGGAATGAAGAACAGCAGTAAGGAGAGCCTGGTGTCTGTAGGTGTCTGTGCCCCAAACCCCACACAGGGGCTCAGCTGGTGAGTTGTGGGGCAGTGACAGCTTCTCTCCAGCTTCTCTCGCTTCTGGGACTCTGCAGGGCAGATGTCACAGTGCCAGGGTGAGGTGAGCCACAGGCACGTGGGATCCTGGAGAGGGCAGAGGGGTCACTGCAGACAGACACCTGTGCACAGGGAGGGATGAGGGTGGGAAGGGGGAACAAACTCAAGGTTCACACTCAAATCTGAGCAGCTCAGCAGGTCTGGTGCAGGGGTGAGCAGGGGGATGCACAGAATGATGCTCTTGTGTCCCCTGTGGAAGGGGCAGTGAGAGGCTGTCCCAGAGCAGTGAGGGGCCCTTGGGCTCCTGTCCCCAACCAGGCTGAGCAAAGGTACAGAGTCCTAAAGCAGCCCTGCCTGCCAGCTCAGCAACCTCTTCCTCCAGTCTTGTTTGCAGGCTCGTTTTGAGGGGCAAACGTGCAAGAAGTGCCATTTCCACCTGTGCACAGAGGAGGTCCAGGTTGGGCAAGGGTGTCCGGTGTGTCAGAGGGATGTGGAGAGGTGCTGTGTGCTCTGTTTCATTCTAGAGGGATTGACTCAGATTTGTATTTCCTCCTGTCCCCTTCTCCCCCACGAACCAGCAACCAGTGGCTGAGAACTGGGAAATGTCCAAGTCCACCCTGGTTCCTCCAATTCAGCCATTCCTGGCTATTAATTAGCAAGGCTTTTTCTGCTGTTCCCTTCTACTTGATCAGGAGATGTCCTCAGGAGTAAAGCAGTGCTACACCAAACCTGGGAAAAGTTTTAATTTAATGCTATGTCCAATTTCAGCTTGTTTTTTAACACCTTCAAGTCCACCAGCAAAACCACTGCCTTCAGTGCAGCTGGGCTGTCCTGGGGTGGTAAATAAGCACCATTACCTTGGTGTCCCTGCAGAATGATGGTGAGAAACGGAATTACTGAGGAAGGATTGGCCTCCTCATCTTCAGACAGCTCTGATTTGGCCAAAAGTAATCACATATTTCCTTAAAAGGTTCCTTTCAGCTTAATTTTCTGTTAATGCTGTTTTACTCCTGCAAAATGTGGCACCCCCTGCCCCTGTTTTCCTTCTGCTGTTGAGTCAGAAGTGCTAAGAGAGCACAGACTTTGTATTTCTCCACTCAACCAGAAATGCCAGACTCCCTGATTTTTAAGTTTGCAATACATTTTTCCTGGGCCCTGCTCTTTTTTTTTTTTTTTTTTTTTTTTTTTTTTTTTTTTTTTTTTTTGCAGAGCTGGATGTCCTGGGAAACAGAGATCGATGCAGGCACAGAGGCTGCCTTAGGAAATGGGGATCACTGCAGCAGAGAACAAAGGATGGATAAATGTTGGATAAATGGATAGATGTTGCACTGATGACTCTGTGATTCATGACTGAGCTAGTTTTCATGGCAGTGGTTCAACTTGCAGATGATATGAAGTTTCTCAGGAGCTAATTGTGGCTTTTTAGCCTGTGGGCCTTTCTGTTAAGACAAATCTGTTGTGGTAAATGTGCCCTGTGAAGCCTCAGCAGTGTTTGCAGTAGCGTTGTTTGCCACTGGACAGCTTTGCACAATTGTAAGAAGCATCAATTACAATTATTTTACTTCTCTTTTAAAGTCACTAATCCTTCTGGCCTGTGGTTTGCACTCCAGCTTAGGGAAAGCAAAACCAAACAAAAGACTGGAAGAAGAAGAAGAAACAAAAAGCCCTGTGGACAAACACTTCCAGAAGTGAACAGGATGAAAACAAAATAATTTAATGCTCTGCAGCATCCTTTGTGCTGGATGGGGACTGACATCACTCTGTTTGTCCAATTCCCTGAAATTCCATAGCAGAGATTAAATTCTTTAGGATATTGAGAAAAGCTGTAATGAAGTTTTTACTTCTCGTTCCATCTGTAGGGTCCAGAGACACCTCCCAGCGAGGCTGGTGCTTGTCTGTAGCACTCTGGCTTCGGCTTCATCGACTGGAAAATTATTTCCTTAAGGGGATATTAAATAGGCCACAGCCACAGGTGTGTGCTCCTTTTCCTCAGGGAGCAGTGAGCTGAACAGCACTGCAGATGTTGGGAGCACCTGACACCCAGATTTTGGTTTCAGCCATGGCTTTTTGGTGCTATCTGCTTTGCATTATGAACTTGTTTCCATTCAGAACAAACATTTGGTGGTTCTGCTCTTCTTCCCCTCCCAAACTTCTTCCCTATGTGTATATTATTAGTACCAACTCCTTTTGACCCTTTTTGGGGGTCTGAGCTGCCATTTTCTAGATAAAGAACAACTTCTCTGCCCAAATTCCTGCCTTGGAAGAAAGATGGAGGATGTTGAACGGGTAAATTGAGGGGAATACAGGGAAGCAAAGCCTCTGCTCTGCTCATTTTGTGCTCCAAATATTGGCTTCCCAAACAGAGAAATTGGTGTGAATTGGATCACAGCTTTATAGCAAGGAGATTTTTAAATACTGAAACTTCCTAGTTTAGAGTGACCTCTGGCTCTGTCAGATATTTCTGAGGCCTTTTCAGAGAGAAGGATCCCTGGCTGTTGAATTACTTCAAAGGCATTTATTTGCTCCCATTTCCATTCTTGAAGACTTTAAGAATTTCACCAAGGGGTGAAAGACTATTATCCTTGAATTAATTTTTATTTATTTATATATATATATATATATATATTTAAATGCTACTTTTGTTATGGAAAACAAGGGGGAATGAGACTCTGTGTTCTCATGGATGATTTCTGGCTATTACTGTTATAAGTCATGTTCATCTACTTGAGGGAGCTGCTCATATGCCCACATGAGGTCACAAATGACATTTTACGTGAGGAAACTGCCCAAAATAGCCAGGGTACCACAGGAACACTGTTATTAGGGAAATCTACTGCTAAAATGTGGAGAGGGAGTGACGAGGGTGTTGTTAAAGTCTATTAAAGTCAATAGATGATTTCCACTGATTCAGAAGGACCTGATCACTAGGGAGGGATGTACTTCAGTCTTTTCCTGCCTTTATCTGTGTTGAATGAAAGCCACATGTGAATTGGGCTGTGACACTAATAGAGCCACTTTGGGGCTCCCATATTTCAGGCAGGATTTCATCTCAAAGGATTTCCTGGACAGAGAGATGTGTGCACATGCCATGCAGCAATTGCAATAGTTTCTCGTTTCACTGAAAAAAAATCTTGCAGAATTAACTAAAACCTTCTTATCCTTCTGGGAGAGGGCCTTAGCCATGTGTTGGCCACCTGCATATCATCTGAGAGGGCTGCCAATAAAATCTTTGCATCACCCCACATAGTAATCTGCAGGCAGCACAGATTTCTGAGGGGCACCTCGGGAGCCAGTGGCTGTGCTCCCCAAAATCAGAGTGATCAGGTGATCTTTAAAGTCCCTTCCCACCCAAACCACTCTGGGATTCTGAGAGCGAGGGGATTTGTTGCAGGAGTGTTCTGTGTGTGTGTGTGTTTTCCTGTGCTTTGTGCTGTGCCAGGAGCTGCTGATGCCGTTGGGAAATCAATCGCCTGTTGGAGCCTGGACACTGCCAAAAGGAAAGCTGAAACGGTGGGGGTTGTACAAAAAAGGGAAAGAATTGTTCATGGAGCGCCAGGATTCAGCACTGCCTGTGTGTGTGCCCACCTGTGGTGCCCTCGGTTGTATTTTTATACCACTTAGCCCCAAGCTGTATGAACATGCACGAAAGAGCAGTCTTTAGCAGAGTGGGGGGACTTCAGTCTCTGCCTTTGGCTGGGTGCTTGTCAAAAGTGACTCGGGAATTTCTCGCCCCCAAAGTCAGAAAAGCATGTGGTGCTTCAGGTGGTTTGCAGCTGGCACAGGAAGCAGTTATTTCTTTTCAACTATCGAATGTACTACAAAAATTGTACTCATACATGTGTTAACTAGGACACTGGATGTGGACAAGTGCTGAATTGGCCCATTCAGTGTGTTTAGAGAGTCACTTCTGGCCATAAAATGGTCTAATTAATCTTGAAGTCCTCTGTTGAAAAATGTTATGATTGAATTCTTTTTTTGCTTTGTCCTTGAGTGCCATTTAACGTCTACACCCACTCAGGGAGTGACCTCGAGGCTGCAGTGCCTCCTGAGGAGCGAGTCCTCTGAGAGGGCTGCTGGAAGATGGAATTTTTGCTGTGTAAAATGGAGCTCCCCCAGAGCCAGCTTTGGGCACGGCCCTTACAACTTCTTCACCAGCTCCTCAGTTTGGATACACAAATGTCCCTCTGGTTTTCCTATAATTCAGTTCATCCTGAGGTGAGCACTGTCCTCATCTCACTGTCCTCATCCAGTCTTTCATCACCCTCAGCTAAAGCAACATCACAGATACTGCTGACTCATCTGGGGAATTCGGAAAAAGTCACTTCACCTTCCATCAAATCTTTCCTTCTGTGAAAAGTTCCACAAGGCTGATGTGGGGAGTTGTTTGGTTTCCTTTTGAGGCCTCCCAGACAGTTTCAATAATTAGCTTGGAAAACTATGCCATGTTTAAAATTAGTTTGGTATCGTCATTAAGGTGTTAATTCTTCCATTTGTTTTGTCCACCAGGATAAACTTGAGTTTTATGGGCTTTGAGTGTGATAATAAGCAATGAAGCCAGGCCTTTGGATGGGAAAAATACAGTATCTGTTTTAAATTCGCACAAGACAGGCAATATTCGGAAAAGCTAACAGTGATTTATTTGTGCTTAATCCTCCTAACCTCTAATTAGGGTAAAATTCCCATTAATCTTTATGAGCACAATGGCTCTGCCATGGAGCATTACTGGGCCTGTCTCTGCACTTGAATTCCAGTGAGTTTTCAGTGGAGGTATTTTGGTATCTGACAGCTAAAAATTAAACACTCCGTCTTTGTCATGTGCACGTTTTATCATCTCTGTGCTGCTGACATTCCAGGTGGGTCCCTGGGGGAACTCTGACTCTGTAGGAATAGCTGTGCAAACTAAAAACGTTGAAGCAAATGTTTGGTGCACACATTTTATTGATTTCTGTGTCCTCTCAACACCTCGTGCAACGTGATCTTTACCCAGAAAGCTCAAGTCACTAAGGCTAGTAATTTCAGAGTACTTGGTTATATATATATATTATATATAACGTCTCATATATATTCTTTGGTGTGATAGATGAACAGCAAAGAAAGCAGAACCTCTTTCTAATAAATTCCAGTCGCAGAGAAGGCTTGTTAATAAAACTCAAATTCAAAAATGCACTACAGGTAAATGCTGTATTAAAAAGCATATGCAATATGTGTTGGAAAGCAAATCCCCTCAGTGGCCTGGCTGGGCCTTTCCTTTGCCTTCACTGCACATCCTGTCCTTGGCTGGGTCTGCTGCCGTGTCCGTGGGCACTTCCCACACCCCTTGGTGACACCAGCCTGGGAGCAGGGGCTGGTGTGTCCAGGGGGACTGAGCCAGGCTGGAGAAACAGTCTGAACCTCCTGATGGTCAACGAGGAGAGGCACAAAGTCCTGTCCCTGGGAAGGAAGAGCCCCAGGCACCAGGATGTTCAGCAGGAAAGGCCCTGGGGGGGTCTGGAGAGCACCAAGCTGGACATGAGTCTGTGTGCCCTGCAGGACAGAAGGTAAATTGTGTCCTGGGCTGTGCTGGAAGGACTGGCACCAGCAGGTCAAGGACTGGGCAGGTTATCCCTGGAGTGCTGTGTCCAGGTTGGGTCTCCCCCGTACCAGGGAGATGTGGACACACTGGAGAGAGTCAAACATCAGAAACCTTCGTTTTCTGCTTTTAGTGCTGAGGGTGACCCAGCACCAGGACAGGTTGCCCAGGGAGGTGGTGGAGTCTTCAAGAGCTGCCTGGACACAGTCCTGGGCAAACAGGTCCAGGAGGCCCTGCTTGGACCAGATGACTTCCAGAGGTTGCTGCTGACCTCGGGCATTCTGTGATTCCGCAAAGCTGGAGTGGGAGCTGCTGTCTTGAGAGCAGCTGTTTGTTTGATTTCTGGCTCTCCCTCCTTTCCTTCCCTCTCCTCCTGCTCCTCTAGACCCAAGTAAAATATAATTTTTCTGACCAGCTGGACTTTCTGGTATGAAAACAATACTGTCAACAACTTGATGGGAACCTAAATCTTTATCTGGTAAAGGAAGGGTCCGAATTCCCATGTCCACTGTAATGTGTCATTCTTCCTTCTCAAGCCCTTTTTAATCTTATCTGAGTGGCTTAGAGATTCCTGAGCCAAGATATATGATAAAAAAACATACCTATGTGAATGTACAAGAATTCAAGCTTGCATCATATGTGTCAGCTGATGTATTTTGTCAGAGATAAGGAACACAACGGCACCCTGTCATCATTGGGGCTCTCTCTTTGATTAATCTGTCATCTACACATCTTTAGGCTGAACAAAAATTTCTGTCAACACTTGACCAGTGTTTCAAGTTCTGGGCTTTGGACTGATTATTACAAGAAAAAAAAGAGTTCATGAGGCTTGAGTGCCTTTGGAGTGTCATCTCTATCATCTTGGCCTTCCTGGAAGACTTTTGTGGCCTTCCAGCTGTGTTTAGAAATAAATCAGTAATTCCCTCTCAAGTAGACCCGCAGAGAGGATTAGAAAATTTGTGGGTTTGGATTCAAAATTTGTGGTTAGAAAATACATGATTATGAAATCCAAAGAGCATTGGTAGGGACCCTGTGGAAGCAGGTGGAGAGAACGTGGGAGAGGGGGGGTTTAACCTGGAGTGAACGTAGCTCCTGTGCTGACTGGGAATAGCAGTGGGATGAAGGGAAAATGCTGAAATCAAGGATGTACCACAGAAGAAAAAAGAGTGTAGGGGAGCAGGGGAGATAAACACTGTAGATACAGAACAGAGGAGGTGAAAAGCAAGAGCAAAATGAGTCTCTAATGCTGGGGACATTTTCTGGGTCTGCTCCCTCCTTGTTCTCCCGGTGGTTTAACCAAGAAAGGGTTTCCTTCTGTGCCCACTTGGATCCTTGAGATTGAGGCAAAGAGCTTCAAGAACAAGGGAAAGAAGCCTTGTAGACACCTGTTTGCTGCTGCCTTGAGCTTCACCCATGCCTTCAGAGCTGTTGCTGAGCCTTTACACCCTTTAATATGGGTCACCCTTTGGTCACTGGTTGACTGATGCCTGAATTCACCCTTGGGGTGGGTTCTGGGAGCTGCCCATAGTAGGAAAGGGCAGAGAAAGGGATTGATTGCTTATTGTGCTTTACTTCAAGATGTACATATGGGATATCCATTCATTTTTGGGCTGATCTTTCCTTTCTTCCTCCAATATATCTTCCTGCTTTTGGGTTTTAAATGCACAATGTCCTTGGCAGCAGGAGAAGAAGGGCTGAGGAATTGATTGCTGTGGATATGGTTGGGGAAAGAAAAACCACCTGATTGTTATGTTTTGAGGCACAGATACATTTAGGGTTCAAGTATACATGTCTTTTATACAGCTGGGAGGTGCTGGTTGCTTCAATGACTACAAACCCTGAAGGTGGATGGATTGATGCTCAGCTGAGGATGATTGAAAAATTGCCTTATTTTCAGGTAGAATAACCTACATAAATTCTTGTCCTGATTTTTGTTGACTATATGAAGAGGGTTATGACCCTTTTCAAAAAAAAAAAACAACCCCCCAAACAATCCCAAAGCACCAAAGAGTCCAGAATTCATCCTAAAACAAGCTCTTTTGCTAAAAACACCCAATCTCCTGAAATAACATCCCTGTTGTGATACCATTAACCCCATAAAAACCCCCAGTCCATTAATTTTTAAGAGGGGCAAATCCAAGCTTCAGAGCTCTCTCCTTTGCCACACACACAGGGCAAATCTGAAACACCCACTCGAGAAACTAACGAAAGACAGGAGCCTTATTGTGTTCCCAGCTCGGTTTAGCACTTGGGGTTTAACATCAGGCACTGGCAGATGGTCTGGAAAATTCGGCATTTGCACAGGGCACAGTAGTTACAGCAGGAATTCAGGTGTGGCTTGCAGGTTTTGAAGGTTGGCACACAGTTGGCAGCTGGTGGGGGCCTCGGCTTCGGAGGTGTCTTGCGTTCAGCGTTTTTCTAGAAGACAAAACCGTGAGAATTCCTAGGAAAGTGAAGGGAGTTCGGGTCCCAGGGGTCGAGAGAGGGAACAGAGGGAGGGTCTGGCTTGAGGTGAGGAGGCGGTTGCTGGGAGAGAGACCTGGAGTAGCAACACAGAGGTGTGGTGGGACTGGATCACGGGAAATGAGGGCTTGAGAACGACCTTCTGAGCAACGTGATCAACCTTGTGAGCCCTGGATTCTGACCAGGACTGGGCAGGGTGCTGGAAAATGGTCTGTAGGGGAAGATTGTGGCAGCAGTGAAGGAAGGGATAGAAAAACATCCAAAGATGATGAAGTTATCAGCAAAACTAATTAGGGTGTTGTGCCTGGATCCCCAAACTTTTCAAATGAAAGATTCCCCCAGCCTGCCCAAGGGGAGCTGCTCCTCTCAGGAAAGGTGGGAAACTTTGGGTGGCTCAGCACGTGCCTGGGACCTGGGAGGGATCTGCTGGCTAAAGGCACCCTGTGCACCTCTGGGACTTAGAGTTATGGGATAGTTTGGATGGGATCTTTAAAGCCCTTCTTGTTCCACCCCCTGCCATGGACACCTTCCACTAGCCCAGGTTGCTCCAAGCCCCGTCCAAGCTGGCCTTGGACACCTCCCAGGGATGGGGCAGCCACAGCTTCTTGTTTTCTTTCCACCTTTATTATTTTTCGTGGGGTTTTATAGTATTTAGAGCTTCCAGCTCTATGTCAATTACTTAACTCAGGGAATGGCAGTAAAAGCCTTGGAAATGAATGCACAGAGGGAAACTCTACGTGTAACAAACCGTTCCAATTCAACAAAGTTTTCTGAACAACCACCTACCTTGGAAGATTTCTTGGTCTCTGCCTCTTTCCTGCTGACTTTCTGGGATCTTCTGGTTAAATCTTCAATGAGAACAGCACAACATAATATGAAATATCGAGACAATCCTATTTTTGGGTGAGAGAAGGCAGATAACCTGCAGTGCCACCTCATCCCTGCGTGTTTTCCCGGGAAGGTGTTCAGCTCGTGCACAGAGAGGCTGAACTCCTGGTGCTGGTGCAAAGCAGAAGAACACTGATGTTTGTATTTTAGGAGAGAAATTTTACACTTTGTTTGGTAGATGCAAACAAGGGACAATTTCAGAGAAATAAAATTCAAGGTGTCTGTGTAAAAGTGCTACATGTATGTAATTAATGATTGGGATAAAAAGCCTCCATATCCCCACTGATAAATGGTGGCTCCTCATCTAGTCCTGTGTTCTCTACCAATATATTTTTGAATATTTACTAATTGCTAGGGTTTACAGGGTCACAGAGTGAAGAATAAACAGTTTGGGCTGGCTTGAGGGGTTTCATTTATTAATCATTAATTTTTCTAGTTGGGGTTATGTATCTCTAAGAACCAGTGTGGGGGGGAAACCTGTCCTTCAAGCATATAAAGTTATTGTTGCTTAATAAGGGCAAGCCTTAATAATGGTATTGCACTAACTAGAAAAGTGATTTGGATCCAGTTCCAGCTGGAATATTGAATGTTCTTTGGAAAGGAAAATATTTTGTGAAGAAAAGAGATAAGCTTTGCCTTAACAAGGTTCTTCCCTAACAGGACAGAGTAGGAGTAGGGATAGAGCTGGTCTTGTCTTGGATAAATAGATAACCCCTGGCTCTCCCTTGCAGTGCTCTTTCCTTTCTCTGGTTAAAGACCAGATAAACCAGATAGACTGATATTGATACCTGTTAATACTGCTGATTTCTCTACCACAAGAGCAGATACTTAAAAAGACGCCACATTCTGTTCATATTTTTTAAATGCATGAGATTTTCAAAGGAAGATTATTGCCCATATTAGCAGACAAACACTTCAATATAAAAAGACCTGCAGCATTATAGGACCTGAAGTAAAATCTGTCAAAACTAAAATTAGTTATCTGGTGATTATTCTTTTTTTTTTCCTCTAAACTGAGGGTTGTCACATTGCCATCCTTGGGTGCAGTGTTATCCAAATAGTCCACAGGGATCAACAGCTGCATTTTCTGCAGATCTTGGTAATCTGGCACCGAATGGCAGATTTTACTCACCTACTATGGAGATGGGGGGGAGATCTGAGAGATCCATTCTGCTGCTCCTGGACAGGTTGCAGTCTGTCTTCTCCTCGGTGACCATGTGGGAATCAGCAGCTCTGAGCAGGCTGGAGCAGAGCAGGAGGCTGAGGAAGAGGTTCTTCCTTTCCATCGTGGGCAGGAAAAATTCCATCGTCACGAAAGCCGAAGCCGGTCCAAACCTGCACGTGGAAGGGGTGCAAGGATATGGATCTCAGGAAAGGTTTTCTGTCACCTTGTGCAGCTTTAGCAACAAAACTTGGACAGTTCTTCTACTTTGATACCAGAATACCCAAGTTTTGAAGTCATCAGAGTAGAAAAACGCTGTATCAAGCAGGACTCTCTCAGACAGCCTCTTTTTCCCGATTCTATTCTCAGAAGGTTTGTTTTCCCAGAAGATGTTGGAGATCTCCCAGGAGAGTTTTACAATAATGTATGACCGAGGGCAGAAGCTCAGTCACTTTTTTTTTTCCCCCCCAGAAAATCTCATTTACAAATTTGTCCTAGAAAACATAGAAAAATAACAAAAATTTAAAAAAACCCCACCCCTTCCCCCGAAAACACAAACTGTGTTTCCCAAAAGTTCCCTCCTCTCGAGAATAACCTCGAAAGCGGCTGCGCTAATCCCACAGTAAATCACGGCCCTGACTCACACCAGCTATGAAGGGCCCGGTGCTGTGAAGCCTTTATGGGCCTTACTGTGCCCTGAACAACCCCTGAGATGTGACAGATCTGAGCATATTTCTGGAGGGACCTGGGCAGAGCGTGGCCCTTCGCCTCAGGTGACACTCCCAGCCCGCGGTGACACAGCGAGGGGCACACGGATGGGGGCACCAGCCTGGGCTCCCCTTCTTGTAGATTCCTCACATTGTTGTGTTTCAAAGCTGATTTTAGATTTCCCTGTGCGTTATTTTGATGCCGTGTCAGAGTTATGGGAGCTTTTTCCCCCCAGGGGCACTGTCAGCCTCCAGATTTATGGGTAGCCTTTTGGCAGTGAAAAGCTACTGGTAGCAGTAAAAGGAGGGAGTGAAACCAAATGTTTCGAGCCATTCATCTGGTTGTAATGACTTCCTTACTGGAGAGTTAAAAGATGAAGAGTTTCTGCATTGGAAGGGCTTCAGTCTGGTCAGTGCTGCTACACAGAATCTGTTGTCTGCACAGAACCTGCTTTTATAGCCCCCTCTGTTCCCTGTGGGATGGGGAATATTATGCTTCTAATTGCAAGTGTTTGGGCTCAGTTCTAAAACTGTCTGTTCTACAGGCCGTGCTCGTGGAACCAATCAGTGCTGGGTGCATGGATGCTGCTTACCATGGTGGTTAGAGCTGTGCCATGGGGATATTCACCTCTGCCTTGGAGATGGGCTGGGAGAGCTGGGATTGTCCAGCCCGGAGAAGAGAAGGCTCCAGGGAGACCTCAGAGCCTCTTCCCGTGCCTAAACGGGCTTATGGAAAAGAGGGAGAGCAACTTTTTCCACGGGTAGAGAGCGATAGGACAAGACAGGATGGTTTCAAACAGAAAAGAGAGAGGTTTAGGTTGGATATTAGAAGAAGTTCTTTACTCAGAGGTTGGTGAGGCCCTGGCACAGGTTGCCCAGAGAAGCTGTGGCTGCCCCATCCCTGGGAGTGTCCAAGGCCAGGTTGAACAGGGCTTGGAGCAACCTGGGCTGGTGGAAGGTGTCCCTGCCCATGTTGGAACTGGATGATCTCTAAGATCCCTTCCAGCCCAAATCATTCTATGTTTCTGTGATCCCACACCTATTAGGACTCCAGTGGGATTTGCAGGGAAGCAGGTGTTGGATCCTTTGTGGTTGATACATCTGCACGAGCTGCAACTGAAACAGAGCCTGGAGATTTACAGGGGGGGATTAACCTTGGGAAGGGAGGGCTGTGATCTCTGTATTTCAAGTGATACACAGCTGGTGTTGTTCAAAGCTGGAGTAAAGTTCAGACCCCGGCTGGGCCATGGTCATGGCTCTGGGTAAAAGTCTCCTTTGAACCAGTTGATTCCAATTTTGTAAAATGAGATGGGAGGAATCTTTCATTTGATCCCGAATCACCTCCCAGAGAAGAAAGTACATCTTATTTAGTAGAACATGAAAATTGCAATAACCAAGAGGAACGAGTCTTCCCACAAATATTTGCTGTGATGGTAAAATTGTGGGCTTGAGTTTTCAGCTACTGCAACTGAGTAAAGGATCAAGGTGGCCTGTCTGTGTTCATTCTTTACATGCCCTGATCTTGCAAACTCTTCTA
>NW_020956377.1:47000-61273 GCF_003031625.1 Empidonax traillii
TTTTTTTTTTTTTTTTTTTTTTTTTTTTTTTTTTTTTTTTTTTTTTTTTTTTTTTTTTTTTTTTTTTTTTTTTTTTTTTTTTTTTTTTTTTTTTTTTTTTTTTTTTTTTTTTTTTTTTTTTTTTTTTTTTTTTTTTTTTTTTTTTTTTTTTTTTTTTTTTTTTTTTTTTTTTTTTTTTTTTTTTTTTTTTTCTGGCATGAAAGAGAGGTTTGCTTTTCCATGTTGTTCATTATTTTCCTATTTTTCTTCTGGGACTCATCAGAGGCTGATTAAAGCAATCAAACTATTTTCCTTACCTCCAGCAAGCTTCACATCTGGTTTTTTCTGAACACTTAGATTTAAAAGAGTTTCTTTTCCTTTTGAGCTCCCAACAATGGAGAAGTAAATTGGTTTAATAGCATTTTGAGAGGGTTCCAATTTATTTCTTTAATGATACTAAAAGGCATGGGGAGAACTTGACCACATGATTTTTAAATTGTTGGTTATGGGGACTTAGTCTTGACCAGCACTGAAATTTAACCACTGGACTTCAGCTGCGGTTCAGCAAATTATATATGGAAATAATTAACATGTGGATGTGGCCTTGATTGTCAGGGGAATGACAGAATTATAATTATTATTTTTATTATGTATTTAAAACCAAAACAAAGGCGGACACTTGAAAGTTTGTTGACTGTCACCAGAGCGCCTTTTTCTGTGACATTTCCCCTCTGCTTTGGCTTCTTATATTTCATATCTAAACAAGGTATTTTAATCCTTACCCCAGTTGCTGGCTTTCACAAACATTCTCCCTGAATGTAAATGAAAATGACAGGTGATGGGAAACAGTTTTCTTTTCTCTTCTTAGTCAGTTTTTTTTTGTGATATCATATTAAAAGCCTTCATGGAAATTTGGTTTCCTCAGGAAAACCCTGTGTATTCAACACTTCTGAGAGAAAGTCATTCCTTGTCCCAGCTGATTTCACTCTGTTCAGAGATTTATCTTCATCCCACAGCAAAGTGAACAGTGTGAGACATCCACACAAAAAGTCTGCCGTGAACGCTGGGAGGGACGAGCTGAAATTTTCTTAGAAGGTCTGGCAAATTTGGACCAACTCATAAACAAATCAACATCATTATAAAGAGCTGAGAACAGCTGCTTAGAAAAATGAGATGTCAAAGTAGGTGAACAAAGACCTCAGTTACTCCCTGACAAATCTTCAGCTCCACTCTGCTGGCTGAGATCCTGCTTTGAGAAGGATCACAGAACCATTAAGGTTGGAAAAGACCTCCAAGATCATCAAAAGTCCAACCTTTGGGAGAATACCACCATGCCCATGAAACCAGAGGATATGACAGAAAAAGAGGGAATGAAAGTTTTAAAAAAAAAGCGCAAGAATGAATGGATGCCTTGAAAGGTGCTGAGATTTAAAGATGGTGAGAGACTGAAAAAGTTACAAAATTAAATGTGGGGGTTAATGGGATGGCTGGGGATCTTCTGAGGGATTTTTATGGTCATCTGGGCCTGAGCCATCCAGGCTCCAGAGCAATCCCACCTCAGCCATTGGGTTTCAGTAAAGGAATAGAAGTAAAAAGGGAAATAGTAAAGAGTAAAAAGGGGCATTTGGAGGGAAAGGAAAGAAGGCCCCCTGAGATGAATGGAATCCCCAGTGCTCCAGCCACAGGGGTTACTTTGCCAGAGAAATTTCCTGACGGCAGGTTAGGGTTGACTTCACAGAATGCATTTTTTAAGGCTCTAAAGGGCATTATCAAGACGTGAGAACACACAAATAAGACAAAGAAATAGCTGCTACTCATCCTCAAACCACAGAATAATTTAAATTAAAATCCCCAGAACAAACCTGGAGGCCTTGTTTGGGATCTAACCTGAATCTCACTGAATTTCAATTGTTTCATTCAGTCTGGGGAGGAATGGGCTGATAATCTTAGTCCCCCTTTGTGGTATGGACCTCTTGTACACCTCTGAGCTCCTGAGTGAATAATGGCAGGGCCAAACCTTGCAGGGAGTTTTTTTGGGGGTTGGGTAGACACCCAAATTCCTCCATCCCTTTCCAGTGTTCTCCCGTGCTCCTCTGGACAGCTCTTTGCCATCCCCACCCAGCACACCTGCCCTTGTTCTGCAGGCAATTAAAATATGAGAGAAGTGGAGTGAGAGCTTTATATATATATATATAAACACTCTGAGAGTGTTATCAAAACATGACTCTGCAGAATGCAAACACAATCTCAACACCAGCTCAGCTCCAGCTGGGTTAGGCTCGGCCTTTGTGTGTTGATTGAGTTCTTAGACCACCTGGGGGTCAAATTTTCATGCTTTTCAAACGCAATCACAGAAGGCAAATTCTTGGGCACACCCAAAAGAACAAACCCAGGAATTTCTGATTCCCCAGGCACGTGGATATCCCGTCCCTGGAGGTGTTCAGGGTCAGGCTGACGGGACCCTGAGCATCCTGGTCTAGCAGAAGGTGTCCCTGCCTGTGGCACTGGACTGGAACTGGGTCATGTCTGAGGTCCCTTCCAACCTAACCCATTCTGGGATTCTGTTCTGTGATTCTACATCAGGGACTGTGTTTTCCCCAGCATTTGGTTCTACTCATCTTTTACTGGAGTGCAACTTGGCAGCTGTGATTCCCTGTTCATGTGGCTGGAGGAGGACCCAGGAAGGTTGTTTTATACAGCCTGCCCTCAGACTGAGGGGAAGGGTTTCTCTGGGATTGCCCAGGAGGTTCACTTTCCAAATGTTTTCTAATCTTTATCCCCTTCAGTGACTTTGCCAGGTGATGATGCATCACCCATGGAAGGGGAAGGATATTCCTCAATAAGGGAGGTTTTCTTGTGTGCACTGAACTGAACTGAAGAACTGGAAGAGAAATCATTTATGTTTAGGGATTCCATGGGCTCAACCTGTTCACCTGAGCTGGGAAAATGTTAGGAAGCTACCTGCTCACCCAAAAACCTCTCAGGAGGGAAAAAAAAGACAACAAAAGAAGGTTTAGAAGGGTTTGGCTCCTAGATATTGAAATAAGACAAGTTTAGAGTAAGGAATTACCAGACATGTTATCACTTGGTTTAATTAAGATTTAAGTGCTGAGATGCAGGCAGGGTCTGCAGCCTGTCATAGCAGAGATGTGACCTTATAATCACATTCCAGCTTTGTTCCCTCCTGGAAATTCAGGAGCACGATGTTTACCCAGTCCTGTCCTGGGCATTTCAGGCTCTTCTAAATCATCGGTTCAACAAGCGCTTCTAAATCCATTGTAAACACACAGCAAGGAGCACAATACCTCTGTTACACCACTCATCCTGAGCCCAGAGAATCCCAAAATAGAAATGATTTGTCTCCCAGATCTTCAGTTATCCAATGGCTCTTCTGCTCAGTTTTCTAATTCCTCATTAGGAGCAGAGGGAGAGCTCCTTTAGGGACCTCGACTATGCCAAATAATCTCCTTACTCCACTCTAGTTATTTTTAATCAAGTTCTCTATCCTCTACTCCAAAATGTTGCCAGGATCTGAGTCAAGCCAAAGCCCACATAATGGCTTTATTGTCCAGAGAGCCATTAAATTAGTGATAATTCTCTGACTATTCCCTGAGTTACTGCAAGGGAGCCAACTCCACCAGCTTAACAATTAGCACCTACTTTAAACTGGATTTTTAGCCTTCCTTCGAGGAGCAGCTGATTCCACAAGTATGGAGTGGGTTGTGGGTGGGTTGATGACTCAATCAGTCTGCTGATTCCTGCCCTAAGGACTAGAGGGGGAAGGAATCCTCCTCTCTCTCATCTCGGTTATGAGAAGCTCCCGTTCATCTGCCAGCTTTGTGGCAATTGTTTAGACTGTTTGAGTTAAAACAACTTCAACACCTGCCCTCTGATTAGCTGATGGAAGGTAAAGTGTTTTTAATGTCTGGGGTTTTTTTAATCATGTATTAGATGCATGGTATTATTAGGGGGAATAATTCCAGGGCACTCCACAGACCCTGCTTGGACTTTAATCTGCCTCCAAAGAGTATTATTTTCCTTCCCATATTTAAGTAATTCTAATATTCTGATTTATTTTTAACAGCATTAACCTCTGATAGCACTTCATCCTTTTAAAATTACATGTTTTCCTGGTCCTAGGGCTGTTTAAAACTCAGGGGCAGGACTCTGATTGTTTGAAAACATACTCCTGCCTTCATACTGGGATTTAGGGAACTTTATAAATCATTCTAAGAGCGTTCTGGCCTGTTCCTCATTTTCTGCATGTTTAAGTCTCTTCCTAGCTCATTTGGGGGAAATCTAAGTTATAATTGTTTCCAGCTCTATGGAACTGCCTCAAGAAGGACGGGCATGTGAAGAAGGGGAACCAGGGAAGGGTCTGTCTTTGAAGACTGTAGGAAAGAGGAAGCTGTGAAATTATTCCTGCTCCATTTCCACTTTCCAGAGAGAGACCTATACAAAATACTCATCCCTCTACTGTTCTGTAAGAACTTGTATATTGTCTTGATTAAGAGACATTACCCTTTTGACAGTCCTTCTCTCCCTGTTGGTGACTTGATGGAGACCTGGATACACGAGATTTCCTATTTGTGTTCCCTACAAAGCTTCTGTTTTCTTTGAGTTTTTTTTATTTATATATTCAGGGACAAATTGACTTTTGTTACAATCAAGGCACCTAAGAGGTGAAGTTATTTTATTTTCAATAGGACATGAGTTAGAAAATATTTGATCTGTGGCTGATGGTGAATTCACCTCTTGAAATCCTTTATGAGGCTGCTGGGGAGGTGCCTCCTCAGGGAGGCTCCCTTGGATGGAGAAGGAGCAATCCCTGTGTAGCTGATGGTAGATGGACCTGCCAAAGGGAAACTCGGAGGGGCTGTGACTAAAGAGTAAAATTTAAAAAGGAATGCTAGGTCTTTCACTTGTATTCCCTGCGTAATGGAATTTCTAAATATCCTGCTCTTCTGCCTGCCTGTATCCTTGACAACCTCAATGAGAGAGTTAATCTTAGTTTGAAGGTACCATTTGCATGTTGATGACACATGTTGGCCTGGCCCAGCTGAGAGTGCTGAGTGGCAGGGAGGGGAGACCTTTCTGGCACAGTCACTGGTGCCTGTGGGGAGAAACAGAGGTTTCTGGACATTCCTTCCACACCCTGGCAAGGTGGTGTTATCCTGACTGTGGCATGGACACACAGGAATGGTTGGAGCCCTTAGATTTGCATGTAGTAGCTGCAAACTTCATCTGCTGCAATCATGTGCCCTTCTAGAAATGAGGAAATGGGAAATAAGAGCAATGCAGTTGATCTTGTTCTTGTGTGTGTGAGAGTGGAAAATCCTGGGATCAGGGACTCGGGTGTCATGTCCCGTGTGGAGGAAAGATTTTGGAGCAGCCTTGGGTACCTCCACGAGATCAGTGAGAGGAGTGGACTGTCTCTACAAAGTGCTGTGGGGCACAGCTTTTTCAGGGGAGGAGGGAAATCCATGTGTGGCCCAGAAGTGGGAAGGAAGGATGAAGGTAAATGTCTAAAAGTGGTAATTGATAAACTGCCCATAGGAGAACAGCACACGCTCCGAGGAGGAGAGAATGATGGAGAAATGAAATAACTGCGGACAAACATCCAAGGAAGAAGTGGATGTTGTTCATCCAGGATGGGAAATACCGCTCTGGGAAGCAGGAATGAATGCAAAAGGGTTTGGGAGCTGTGGTGGAGATGAGCTCACAGTGTACCACTGCTGTCAGAAGTGTTACTGTAGCTCTTGAACGGGAAAACTGGAGCAACTTCAATAAGAGAGAGGATATCTGTTTGAAAATGGTGTGGCTGCATCTGGAAGACACTCCAAGAACACCTCTGATTGAAAGGAATTTGGATAAACCAAAAAAAAAAAAAAAAAAAAAAAAAAAAAAAAAAAAAAAAAAAAAAAAAAAAAAAAAAAAAAAAAAAAAAAAAAAAAAAATCAGAGGAAGGCAAAAGTATGGCTAAAAAAACCCCACAAACCCTCTCAAAGCTCAATGTCTTTATTCCCAAAGGGAAAACGTGGAGTGTCTCAGTTCCTGAGCATGGTTGGCAGGGCTGGAAAGAGGATGGGGTGACAAAAGGCTTTTCAAGCAAGATGACAAAGCTCTAATGAGATGAAGTTGGCAGAAATAGAAGCCAGGTCCAAAAAAATGTCCAGGATCTGGATTGCTCTGGTTTAGTAACATTTTAGAACATCTATCCAAAGGCTTTTCTCCTATAGAAACTTGAAATATATATAATTTTTTCCAAGCAAAATTGCTGGGAATTCCATCATTATCTGTGTTATGTACTAGCTAATGACCAGACCTTCAGTGTTATTTATGACCTTACAAGTCTCTGAACCTGTGCCAGGAGTGGGGATGTTCACTTCAGCTCTGGCATTTTGGGGACACAAAATCCTGGAGACAAAGATGTTGCTTTTACATCTATGGCTCCACAGTTTTCCTACCAACCTGATCTACCTCTCCACTTATTTCCAAATGTGTTTGTTTTTGTTTTTTTTTCTTCTTTTTGTTTGTTTGGGTTTTTGTTTTGGTTTTTTGTTTTGTTTTGTTTATTTTTGTGTGGTTTTATTTATTTGTTTTTGTTTGTTTTGGGTTTGGTTTGGTTTGGTTTTGGTTTGTTTTGTTTTTAAATTCTGATATCTCCTGAAAGCCCTTTAGGCCAAGGGAAAGAAATCTTATTTATCTCTAGAGTGTCAGGTATTCAGACTTATTCGGGAGCCCTTTGTAAAATTTAGGAGGATACAGTGAAACAACAAGCTTTGAAATTCAGCATGCAAATGATAAAAAGCTCGGGGTGAATCTGTAAATAATATATACATAGGGATTATTTAGGGATTTGTACATAAGGTAGTAACTGCAACGTATGAAAAAATAAGTACATCGTATATTGTGCTCAGACTCCTGAAGTTGCTTCTCTGCCTCTTGGTGTAAAGAATAGGGTAGGAAATCAGGCTTTGTAGATCCTGCCTGGTTTGGGCTCAGCAGAGTGCCTGGATGGATTCTTTACCTCCTGTTCATAAAGGATCCCAGCAGGGAAGCAGATCTGCTCAGCACAGAGCGTTGTTTCACTTCATCGGATGTTGCAGCTGCCGCTGGGGACAGTTCCCCGCTGGGGGTTTATCACCTTTTTAGTTCGCCTTTTAAGCGAACACATTTCCCAAACCCCCCCCACAAAAGGCACGGCGTTCCCCGAGGGGTTCCCCCCCTCCCCAGGAACATCCATCCCTGCTGCCATCAGCAGCTGGATCGGCCCCTTCCATCGGCACAAGGGATGCCCCAGTTACGGACACCCCGGCAAAGCTCGGGGCAAAATCAATTTAAAATAATTGTGCTCCGCGGGCAGGATCGGAAGGGGCTGCTGTGTGAGCACCCACGTGTTGTTCACGGGGATAATTCCACGGGCAGCACAAAACCAGACACCGTGTTCTGCTGAACGGCCAAAATTATTGCGCGCTGAGTGGATTTGGAATGCTTAATGAAACACCACAGTAAATATCTTAATTAGTTTCAGGTGAGAATATGTCAGGTTGGTTGTATGTTTGGTTGTTTGTTTGGTTTTGGGTTTTTTGTTGTTTTGTTTTGTTTTGTTTGTTTGTTTTTTTCATGGCTGAGCTTTTCAAAATGCAGAGAAAAGCAAAATGGAAAAGGGGTCGTGAGTGCTCCCCGAAGAGAGCACTGGTCAGTGCTGCCTTCTGCTGCTCCCTTGTCACCCAAATTCAATAGACTTTCTGAATTATTACAATTTATTGCAAGTTAAATAAGACTTTAACCACATGAGTCAAAGAAGTTTTGGGGAGGAATAATGTGATTTGGAAAAAAAAAGCATCCAAACAACAAAAAAAACCCCCAAAACCCCAACAAACCAGTCCAGTCTTTTTTTTCTTTTTCCTGTTAAATCTGCTTTTTTAAAGGAATGTTGCTAAAACTCAAAAATTAAAGTTATTCAGTATTTCTTCTTTGAAAATATTGTACGAGACCATTTGCATTCGATTAAGCAGGTTAATAATTTAAATTAAAATAATAATTATAATTATTTAATGTTAAACCCTATTTTGTCAAGGGTTTTAGCAGGTCTTTACTCTTTAAAATTTTGGGGGGTTAATTCATGCCTGTAGCTCTAGTTCTGTGACTGTGCATAACAGACAGAAGGGAATGCTAAAGATAAAAATTTAGACAGAAGCTGGGAAAATTCTTCAGTTTTCAGTGGTTTATTTCCATGCACAAAAAACCAAAAAAAAACAAAAACAAAAAACCAAACTAAAAATATTTTCCTTAGTTAGCTTCCCTCTCTGTTATTATTTGTGTATTTTTGCGTTTGGACCAGAATGCTTCGAAAACTTTCTGAGCCTGATTCAGTGGGGAGAAAATAATTATTCTGTGAAGGGGGAGATGCAGCGGGAAGTGAAACTTTGATATTTGGAAAGGCAAACAAGAGAAAAATCCAAAATTAAGTAGCAAGCAACAACAACAAAAAACCCAAAAAACCCTCAAACAACCAAAAAAACCCAAAGCCAACCAACTACGGAAAAGAAAGCTGAAAACCACTTCCAAACCCAAATGACAAATATCCCCCCTCAAACCCAAATAAGCATCAAAAGATTTTTTTTTTTCTTTTTTTGAGAGAGAATGATTAAACTGCCCAAAATGTAGACGGGAGAGACTTCAAACTACCCAAACAAAATGCACAGAATTCTGCAGGGGGAGGAGGAGAGGGACAGACCCTACAGTTCAATAACGGCCCTACAGACCTTTCCTGTCTGGGTCAGAGCATTTCTGATCATTTACAGGACGCCCAGAAACTGCAAAATCGCTGCAGGGCCCCAAAGGCACTTCAGACACGACGAGCTCTGCTTTGCTTTCATCGAGTGCCTGAAAGGCACGAGAAAGAGGGACCTACAAAGTACAGAGAGAGAAATAAAGCAGGGGGGGGAAAGCAGATAAAAATCTCGAGAGCGGGAAGAAACGAATCCTTTTAGGAAAATAACAAAGGCAATAAAATGAACAATAAAAGTGTTTGTTCTCAAGTGGCTGCAGGCGCTGGGAAATTGATAAAAGTGCTGGAGAAATTGATGTTGAAAGAGAAATTCTGGTGTTTCAAACAGCGATCATAAATTATTTCTGTATTCCTTATCTTATTAACTGTGTAAAGCAACTGCTGCTTGCTGAACTTGCACAGATTTAAATAATATTAAGAATATTAATGGAAGATGAGACAATTGGATGTGTGTAGTGTGGCATTATTTCTG
The DNA here is from genome assembly GCF_003031625.1 of Empidonax traillii. Taxonomy (NCBI): domain Eukaryota; kingdom Metazoa; phylum Chordata; class Aves; order Passeriformes; family Tyrannidae; genus Empidonax; species Empidonax traillii. The sequence continues at coordinate 56,249 of NW_020956377.1, forward strand.
TGATGTGCTACAGAGAGAAGTCACAGGGAGAGTTAGAAAAATAATTATAGTCTGATGTTCAAAAAGAGATATTATCACTCCTAAAATAAATAAAATCTAACCTCTTTTAATCTTTCTGGAGTGATGAAAGCTTCAGGAAAATGAAGACTTATTTCAATATTGTATTATAATTTTATTTACTGCACTTAGGGAATAAAATAATGTAGCTCGTGGATTGGAACACTGTAAAAACACAGCTTAGGAAATGTATGTTGTTAATGTTAAAATCACATAATAAAAAAGAGTGTAGAGATAACATAACATCTAAAATAATTTCAGGGAAAAGCTTGGATACAAGCAGACTAAATGAAAAAGCAAAATCTGCAACAAGGAAAAAAAAAAACCCAAAGAGGCAGAAACACCAAACGGAATCGAAGCAACGGAATTGCAGCCAGCGCTGGAAAACAAGGGTTTGAAGCTGAACAGAAAACTGGAGCAAATAAATGCAGAAGAGCAAAAAAAAAGGTGAAGTATCAAAGTTCGGAGAGTTTTAAAACTTTGCTGCTTCCCAGAGCAGAAGAGGATCTGATCTGCAGGACCGCTGGAGGCAAAGGAAGACAAATCTGTGCGCTGCTGCAGCAGCAAAGCACGGGCGCTCCAGTGCAGGCAGCAGCGTGGAAGGTAAATGCCCTGTGAGGAGGTTAAAGGTTTGGGTCCTACCGAAGCAGAAAGCTGTTGTCCTGTTCATCAGGCCCTCAGGCCAACCAGGGCTCCCTCGTCCTGCTGATCCACAGAGGTCTCGGCAGAGCCGGGAGCGGGTTGTGCTCCCGCTGGACCGCGGCGCTCCTGCCTTTATCCCAGCGCAGGCACAGGCATCTACCAAATTCTAAAGAGGATGGACACTCTATTCTACTTCAATTTCTGCTTTTTCTCAGTCCTTTTTTTTTTTTTTTTTTTTAACCCTCAGCCCCTCCTTTTTTCCTCCCATTTGAAACCCGCCAGTACAGATCTGGTCCCGCCGTCTTCAGGCAGAGGTGATTTCAGCAGAGGTTTTCCTGCCACTCAGGTAGAAAAAGATGGATAACAGGGGAGTGACTGAAATGACCTGGTGATAAAAAAACATCTGTTGTTCCCTTTAGGACTCGTTCCTGCGTGTTTCTGTGTCTGGCAGGGAAGATCAGTGTGAGTGCTGGGCATCTGCACGAGCAGCTCCTCAGCCGCTCGCTGGGAGATTTTCATTGATTAACTCCACTCCAATGAGAGAGTTCTGTGCAGTCACTAAAGGCCAAAACACCGTGGAGGAATGGTTATTTTTTTCCTGCCCTTGATAAAGGCAAGTACAAAGACTGGCTGAGTTTCCCAGAACGTGGCCGTGTTATTGAAAACATATCAAATGTCCCTTTATGATCCCAAGGGTTGAATTAGACATCATCAAGGTATATTAATACTTTCTGCTGGTCATTTTACAGCCATGCACGTCTCATGTGTGCTTTGGGGGGGTGGGGTGTTTATGCCTGCTTGGGTAAGTTCTGTGTGAGGGGATAGATAGAAATCAGGAATCATTAAGCTCTTTAGCCACTGACAGGACTGCTGGTGTTTGCAGCCTGAGGCACCAAAAGCTTGAGTTTGGAAGAAAGGGCAAATCAGCAATGGGTTTTTCAGAAGCAGAGTGATAAAATTTGATTTAACAGCCTCAGGAGTATTTGTGTGATAAAAATTGATTGAGGGGTTGAGGTTCTGATAAGAAAGAAAACTGCAATCTCCTTGCATTTCTCTGTATTATTAATAAGTCTATATTTTAGTGCTGAGGGTCTCATCAGGACTATTCAAGGGCTGGAAAAATACCTCTTTTGAAGGTCTTTTTAATAAATTCTGTTTTGTCCCCTCCTCAGTCAGCCTCCAAACTGTGGCAGTTTAGCTGAGAGAGATGACACTGAGGCAACACGAGCTGACTTGACAGGACTCAAAACATTGGCAAAAACCCTGGGGCCACACAGATCACTGCCTTGGAGCTGGAGCCACTCCTCACAACCCACAGACTGGAGAACTTTGTAAATATCAAAAGTTGTTCATTTGTTTCTTTACTGCTTCAGGTCGAAGGCCCTAACGGTTTATGAGGTGCAGTATTTCTGAATGCAGGACACCTGGGGATTTCTGTTCCTACTAAAGGAAGTGCTTTTTCCAGAAAGCATCCAAAGTATTAGCTTGGATCCTGGGACACTTGAGGGATTACCCAGCAACAGAGTTCCTGCAGGACCCAGAAATGGGGGGAGAGGGGAGCAAAATGGGGCTTCTGTCTCACAGGACCTGAACGTGCTCGAGAGGCAACATTTAAGGGACCAGGTGGACATGAAGATGATGAGGGAAAATACGTGAGTGTTGCTCAGAGTGGCTTCTCAGAGAAGCTCTGAAAAGACACCCAGAACAGCAGGAGGAACACAGGCTGGCATGAACATAAGGAAATTCTGAGGCTCTTGGGAAATCAGATGTTTTTCCCTCGTTCTCTGCTGGTGCTGCTGCACTTTTGTTGGGTGATGGATACGGAGCGTGATAGAACTGCTTGAATTTTTAGGGGATTGGGAATGTTAGTTGTTAAAATTGATATCTATCCCCTGAAAAACTTTAACAGCAACCAAATTCTCCATCTGAAAGGAGTTTCAATGACAAAATTTTATGTGCTGATATCTGCAGGGGAATTTACAGCATCAGCCATTTCCTTTCTTTTGAAAATGCTGTTCTCATTCCATTCCCAAAGCTCAGGTTCCAAATGCTATGATTTTTTTTTTTTTGACATTTATAATAAAAACTTAGTCTAAATTTCTAAAGTTCCCATAACATAAAACCTATTTTTCAGACACTGCTGTTATCTCCATTAGGGCCAGATCCTGCTCTTTGCTTCTCTTCTAACCTTGGGGCCCTGAATTTACATCTCGTTTTCCTGCAGCCATTTATGGGACGTAATTCATTTAAAAAAAAGAAAGAAATCCCAGGGATTTGTTCTGTGCTGCTTTGAAAGGAGACTCAGCTGTCACTGTGGAGCATGGCTTGGGCTGTCAGACATGCTGCAGGGAGCCTGGTTTGCATTCACTGTACCAGCCTTGTGAAAAATACGGGGCGTGAGCACGTTTGTGTCTTCCTCTCTTGGCTTTATCTCAGTGAGTGTTTCATTTGCTCCCTGTTTGGCTCTTTTTATTTTCTATTCTCATGAGTTTCCTGCAAAATCAGTGAATTTTGCCTTTCCTTATTCACCCTCTTCTACAGTTGGCACACCTCAGCTTTTCCTCCTCTTCTTCTGTACAAGAACACCTTCTATGACTTTTGCTTTCCCATATTTTTCACTCTGTTTCCTTTCCTCTCTGATTTGTTTTCAGACTCTTTCATTTATCCACCTGTCTTTATCTGTCTTTCCTTTATCCACCTCATTTTTCTTAGTATCCCTGCTTTTTGATCTCTCTCAATTCCCTCTGTTTTGCCAGCCCCTTCATCTCCTCATAATTTCTCCTGGCTGCCTCACCATACTCTTCATCACTCTTTGTTCTCGGACTCTTTCCTGCCACCTCCTTCCTGGGCCTCCTCCCCTGAATATATGGGGTCTGTTTGCATTCAGACAAGGATCAGTGTGTGCCCATCATCTGCAAAGGCCCCTGAATAGTCTGTGGATTGTTACAAGTCATGATTTTAATGGTCTTGCACTACCTTGTAGAAAGATTTGATATCTTCTGTGTGTATTTGAGGACCTGACTCCTCTCAGCAACATCTCTTTGATGTTGAAGTCGTGCTCACGTGACAGAAAGCAGCTGATCCACCCTAGTTTTGCTGCATTTGTTCAGTGAAAGAATGTCATTTATTAATATTTTATTAGTTATATTAATGGATTTATTAGTTTCAATCTCTGTTGCAAATGCTTTTATCGGGAAACCATCGCTATTCTGAAAACTTTCCCAGCTTGGCTTAAGGTGTTTTTTTCTAATATATAAATAAGAAAGTTAGAAGCCCAGCTTAAACAGAAGCTGCTGTTATTTACAAGTCTGACACAGGTTTTAGCAGGTAGGAGGTTCTCTCCCTCTGTGACGTGTCAGTATTGGCAGGTCATCTCGATGTATTTGCTGGAAGGATGATGTGAAGGGACAGTTACAGATTTAACATGACCGTGCTGCTCACTCCTAAGGGGAGAAATAACACAGGTCTTTGGGCAGCAAAAACAGTGTAATGGAGAACACCAACAGAGCAAAATCAAATTTTCATGTTTTCATGCTTTGAAATTTTTTGTTTGTTTGTTTGTTTTGTTTAGTTTTGGTTTTAAATCCTGGGTGTGTCTCTCAGAAGAAAAAGCTCCAAAACCTCTGTACTTACCAATAACTTGCTTTCATCCTCTAATATTAAATGACAGCATTGTGCAATACCAAGTTATTAAGCATCTAGTCCTGAGCCATCCAATTATTGTGTGACGTAAATAAAACAAAACCAACATTAACTCACAAGTGAAATTCTGCAGCTGAGCCGAGCAAAGCCAAAGACTAAAAGTTCATTAGAACTAGATGAAATTCATATCCACAATGGTAATCAGCTTGAAACATTTTGCCATTATCCGAGGAGGATATGGATAATGGGCTTTAATATCCCTGACGATTCTCTGTTTCTTGAGACAATAAACCATTTGTGCTTTGAAGCTGCTTCCAGTTTTCTCAATCAACCTCATCTGAGAAGGGCTATTGATCTGATAATTTACTTGTCAAAACGTGTTAGTCAAGACAGGACAAAAGCAGCAAGGCCAAGGCATGGGGATAATCCAAGGGATGAATTTGTCCTAAAGGCTTTCAGGAATTACGACCACTTAGTGGAGATCAAACAGCTCTGAAACGGTTTAGTGCGAGCCAGGCATCCCAAAGTACAAAACAAGCAGGCCAGGAATTTTTAATTTATGCAAGGTGGCTAGAGAAGGATAAAACCAATGTATGTCCACACACAGCAAAGCACCTGCTCACTTCACTCGGGCCCCAGGTGCAGTGCAGCCCTTACTTAAAGTCCTCGGGTAAAGAACAATGG
>NW_020956377.1:63176-84859 GCF_003031625.1 Empidonax traillii
CATCTGCTCTGAAGATAGAAGCAAGACCCCCAGGGGGTCTCAGTGCCCTGAGAATCACCTCCAGCGCCCTGAATCAGTTTGAGTCAGTGCCATGTCAAGTCAGACATTTTCTTCACTAGAAACCTGGGAACACAAATAGGAAATGGCTGGCAAAAAGCCAAGACTTTGCAATAGAAGGAACCATCAGCATGGAAACTCACAGTTTTTACACCTAATGTTTTAGAAAGGGAACAAATTATCAGTGTCAAGCAAATTCTAATCCACACATGTGAAAATGAATAACAATAATCAAAAACAGAGTAAATAAGTGCCTGAAGCATCATGAGAGGATGAGGTTTGAACAGTACAATGAACCATGAAAGTTCCTTTGCAGAAGGGCTACCAGCACTCAGTGAGGTCTCTCATTCTCTTACATATGAGCTCTTGATCCCTCCTGAAAACAGATAACTTGCTTAAACAGTTTATAGCTGATCTAGTTCTTGCATTTGTGTGGGAGTAAAAGTAACAGATATCCCAGAATTACCAGATTATGCACAACTGTCTTTGCAAAAGTCAGTGGAAGGAAGTTTGAGACCTTTATCGTTTCAGTGGCACATCACTTGCTGCTAGTTCTGGGGAATTGCACTGCTATAAAATCAGCTTTTTTCTGTAATAAGTAGCACTGGGAGAAGTGACACGAGAGTGATTCAAGTGAAACCAACCCAATTTATGCTTCTGAATAAAACAGAGTGAATAGTTGCATTGAATTTTGGGATAATAATGCTACATCAGTTCAAGAGAATGTCTTACCTTTAGGCTCGAGAGCTCTGGTGTTGAGTGGTTTCTCCTCAAATCTGTGAAATCAAAGCAATCTGTTTCACTGCAAGAAGTCAAATGGAGTGAAATCCACACGTGGTTGGTACTGAATTTACTTCTGGGTTTATGCAAGGTAAGAAAACCCCAGCCTCCCACCCCCTGTGGATATCTGATGGTCACTGTTGCCACAGATTCTCTCATTTCTTCCAGTTGCTTGGAAATTCAAGCTTATCTGACTTGGTTCTGCTTTCATAGAAAAAAAGTGGTAAAACTCCAAGGGATGTGTTCTTAGTTAAAAGGTTTTTCACGTGCCTGGGGAATAAAGACAGCAAGAGCAGAGCTTTAGGAATAACCAAGGGAAGAGAGAGGCAACAGGAACTGAAAGGTGGCAGATGGACAATAATCAGTGTCCAGTAATCTTTTCAGGACTTCAAATTGTAAACACTTTTAGAGAAGGAATTTTCATTGCTCTGTGAATACCTGCTGTATTTCTGGTCACTGCAAAACTAATCCATGGTGCATCATTATGGCTCGAAATGTCAGATATATGCACTATGTACATATATATTCTCATATAAAATGAGATTTCCTAAGTCAATACTTTACATTAAATTCTTATATTCTTTACATTTTAAATTAGAAGCTCTAGTGACAGTCATGATCAACTCATTAAAAGAAAAATAACATTTTCGTTAAATAACCAATTTACATCCAACATTCCCAGTTTTGTTAGTTCACGTTACAGTCCTGGCATTTTTCACACCTTAGTGATTTACTGTGCTGTGAGGATGGATCTGAACATTAAACCTGAACATTAAACCAAACTGTGCTGTTGGTATCCCAGAATCTCTGAAATCAATTTTAGTTGTTCTTTTACATCTAATTTCTAATCCCAGAAAATATTCAGTAATGCTTGCCATATTATTCAGTATTAGACAGTTCTCAGTAGTGCTGATGGACGATTGGAGATAAATCTGTACATTTTTTTGTTGCAAAGGAGTTTGAAACCGAGGGGAAAAAAAAATCCCCCCCAAATTTTCATTTTTACTTTTCTACTATTTAAAAATTAAGCGACGGGAAATGAAGATTAACGATCTGATTGCCCTACAAAAGTTACCAGAGATTGCCATCCCACTCCAGCAAGTGGAGTGAAAGTTGTCAGGAACTTCTGCTAGAATTAATTTTAAAGTGTAAAAACTCGCTCAGCGTTTGTGCAAGAGCCGCAAAACTGCGCCGCCCTGAAACGAGGCAGCACGTTTAGAGTCATTTAATCCTTCGAATATTCACAACTTCCACCTTTTTATTTGCTGTACTAGAAAGGCAGGGGCACCTGATCTCTGTTAATGCCATCAGTGTGTTGGCAGTTTTCAGGATTTTATGTATGTGCATCATAAAAACGTCTTGTATAAATCTGAACATACACGACGATGGATCATGTTTATAAATAAGAGCTGCTGCTACAACAACAAAAAATTCTGCTAATGGTTTAAAACAACCCAATCTAACATTTAGTGAAATCCCTCAAGCAGAAAACTAGATTTAACTCTCCACAATGAAAAAGCTACTTATTCTCCCCCTATAATATAAGGAATTTGAGATCAGTACGGGACAAAACTCTTTAAGAAGTAAACACAGTTTTCATATGAAAAGATAATTATAAGCATTAACTGTCCAATTTTTAAAGGCAAATTTATAATTTAATATGCAGAAAGAAAATACTATCTTGCCCATAAAGGAGATTTGTAGAAATTAATATTTTATTTTAACTAAAAATTGTCTCCTTTTTTAACGTAGGTTTTATTTCACAAAAACTGGTAAGCTGCTATTACCTTCATGTTTCAACCACACAGTACTGCTATTTTTAAAGTAAATTATATATATCTATTTAGGCCTACGTATCAGCAGAATATTTAAACTATGGGTTACTCTGGTCCCTGCATTTTCATTTTAGCTTGCTAAACAATCCATGTCCCATCTACAGTTCTCACTGGGGCTGTATCTTCCTAAAATATTTCATTCTAATTTAGAACGACGGTGAAAAAAAATAGATTTATTAATAACTCATGAATAAAAGCAAAAAATCCTCTTAAATCACAAATAATTTACTCACCCCGGGCATGCAGCTGAGGAAACTCTAACTCCCAGACAGACCTGCAAGTCATAGCTGAAGTGCTGTACATTGAGGGGCACTTCTGGCTTCTCTCATTGCCAGAAATTTTACTTCACAAGCCAAATGAAACTAATCCTACTCAAAAAAAAAAAAAAAAAAAATCCTTTGATTTATCTAGAGCTTCTCAGGTAACTCATCTCTTGGGGTCTTTGCACAGAGTCATCTTCCTTTTACGAGTAAAACCAGCGAAGCAAAGGGGGGGACTGAAGGGCTGGGGTGGCTCTTGGCAGGCACGGCAGGATTGTGCTCACACACCTTTGTTTAACCCCGTTAGAAATGAACCCCTCCAAGGGCATTTACCACGTACCTCTCTCACAGGCCTTCTGCTGGCTGCGCTTGGGATGTTCTGGTCCTGCTTCCTCGTCCTGTAAATCAGAGGGGAACCTTCAGTCAGCCGAGGAGGGACGTGAGTGATCTCGCTTATATCGAGGGTGCAGGACACGTTGGCAGGGGCTGTGCTTTTGGAAGGGTTATAATTTTTTTTTTTTTTCCTCCCTCCCTCATTTGAGGCCAAATGGGAATAATTCTGTCGGTTCACCGGGGCCTTTAATTACGCAATAAAATTTATACATCAGATAGGCAGGGCGTAGGAGACCTTCAGGCATAGCGTGCACTTCTGGAGGGGGAAGGAACTTATAATTTAATTCTTCTCTGTGTGTTGTGCTTCTATGGCTGTTGGTTCCTTGTTTAGTGCCTTTGGTACTGACAGTTACTAGAGGTTGAAAGCAAAGGCTCATCACACAGGGAAGTCTATTGGTTCAGTACCTTCCTTTCATGCATTGTAGAATGGTCTGATTTGGAAGGGACCTTAAAGATCATTTAGTTCCAAACTCTTGCCATGGGCAAGGACACCTTCCACTAATCCAGGTTGCTCCAAGGCCCATCCAACCTCGCCTTGGACACTTCCAGGGATCCAGGGGCAGTCACAGCTTCTCTGGGCAACCTGTGCCAGGGCCTCACTCCTCTCACAGGGAAGGATTTCTGCCCAATATCCCGTCTTGCCCTGCTCTCTCTCAGTTTGAAGCCTTTCCCCCTTGTCCTGTCGCACCAAGCCCTTGTCCCAAGTCCCTCTCCAGCTCTCTTGGAGCCCATTCAAGCACTGGAATCCTGCAATAAAGTCTCTCCAAAGCCTTTTCTTCTCCAGGTCGAGCAATCCCAATTCTCGCAGCGTTTCCTCACAGGAGAGCTGCTCCAGCCCTCTGATCGTGGTGTTCCACTTGTACAAACCATACTCCCAGACAAGAAAAGTGCAGCTGACACTACAAGAATTGCACTTTTCTCTGCCTCTGTCTTCTCCTTGGTCCTCATCCTCCACTGTGTGAGGCAGGGCCTGGGAGGAGAGGCTGCTTTTCACAGGCATCAAATGGGTCTTGTGTTGATGAGCACCAAGGGGACGACACCAGGACAAGGAGAGGGGAAGAAGCCTTGAACTACAGGATCCAAATAATTTCCTGCTTCCCTGATGCCTGGGGAGGACACTTGGGTGAAGTGAGTCCTGCAACACCTGCTTGACTGATGGTCCACCCACCTCCACCGACAGGGCCTGGGGCAGGTTCTTCTCTGGCATTTCCCTGTCTCAGCTCTGCCTTTCTCGACTCTAAGGCCATTTATTCGGATGGAAACTTTTCTTCAGCAATTACTAAGCCTGAATAAGCATCGTGCAGCCTTAAAAACCTTTTCCTTGTTTTCCCCTCATGCAAAACTCGTGGATTTTTCCCGTTTGCTGGCGGTGCTGGGCACAAGGGAGAGCTGTGCTTCTTTCAGAGCCCCAAATGTGCCACCCACAGGGGCTGCAAGAGTGTGTTGGGTGATGCTGAGGATGGGGAGTGAAGCTGCACATGGAAGCGATCTGCTCCTTTTGGTATTTCCAAGAAGGATGAAAACAGAACTTAAAGCAGATAAAAACATAAAGATTGGAGCCTCTAGAAAAGGTGGTGAAACAATATCTTGGGCATCGTTTCAGTGAGAAGAAAGTTTTGGGGCAGTGCAGGCTTTTCAATAGCAGCAAGTGATGTTTTCAGTAGATGAAAATATTCATTATTATCTAGTTACGAAATTGTTCTGTAACACTTTATGTTGTAAGCTCTCAAGATGGAGAACCAAGAACCATTAATATTGATAATTTAAGGGTAATTCACTCGGAAACGTAGCCACAGAAAAGCATCATTTCATTTTTAAGGGGGAACGATGTAATTTGTATTCCTTTTCAGTATTTTTGCTGCTTCTTGTTCTCGTTTCAGTTTGTTTGGTTTGCTTCAGACTGAGCCTGGCCTAACATGTGGCTGACATCTAGCCTTGCCAGAACCAACTGGAGCCATCCTCCCAAACCCTCGGATTATTCCAGCTTCCTATGACAGTGATTACACAGGAAATCTCCCCTAGGGAACTTGGTTGTGTATTTACCAAACATCCCTCTTCGGTGGCAGAAGATAAAGCTGAGAAAGGCAATGACATGTTTTTGTTCACTGAGGCTGCTTTAAGCAAAACATTTTTTTCCCTAAAGGTATTATAGTTCTGACTAAAGATGCAGTGTGAAGATAGTCTCTCCTCTCTCTCAAGCTATATGTTTTTCTACCATATCCCTCCATACGACACAATTATATCACCACTATCATATTAATACTATTATTACTACTATATAATTACTATATCATTAGGAGAAGTAATAAAATTTAGCCCTGAGCACGTGGGCACATGGGACCAACTCTGAGGTCAAGTTAGCCAACAAAAGGCTAACTTGGAATCAGGAAAAAAACGTGTCTTTTTTTCTCAGGATGGCCCAGTTAAATCCACATTCCCATTGAGATCTGCACGAAGGCTCTTACCTTTGAGTTTACTTCAAGACTAAACAGTCACATCCTTATGGACAGGAAGCTGGAATTATGGCAAAAGCCAGTATTTCCTGTCCTTTTCGAATGGTTCTTCTTGTAGTATTTACCACCTTTGCCTTATTTTTTTTTTAATTAGAGTGGTATCACTTCAATAAAAAATAATATCCTAATAAAACATATATCAGAAGAATTGTGCACCCAGTGAAGGCAGACAAAACTTCAGTGTCTGGTCGTTAAACACATCCAGGGGTTTGTTTCAGGACCCAGCGTAGCCACTGTTGTGGGTAGATAACTCTTCTCAGTGCTGCAGAGAATAAACCTTATTGTCTGAATCATTTCTGCTCCCACAAGCCTGTGGTGCCAGGGTGTCTGTCCCAGATGAGTTGCCCCACTCTGCAGTCGGGTGCTGCACACTCAAAATGAGTTCTGCACTGTGTGGGTGAAGATGGAGGTGCACTCCTTGAAACCAAGATGTTTGATGGGGACAGAGTGCTTATTCAGGCTCTGATGGAATGTGTTTTCCAGGAAGTTGTCCCATCCCTGGAAACACTCAAGGCCAGGTTGGACAGAGCTTTGAGCAACCAGGTCTGGTGAAGGTGTCCCTGGGTGGGGCTGGATGAGCTTTGAAGGTGCTTTCCAACCCAAACCCTTCCATGATTCCATGGTCCTGCACATCAAGGCAGGATAATGTTGTGTCCAGAGGGCCGGGGAGCTTCTGATGTTCTCCCTGCTCATCTGCCCTGCCCCAGCACTGCTTCCTCGTGGGTAATGCTGAACATTTCCTTTGGTCCGGATGAAACACTCCCAGCAGTGCACCTGATCCTGGTGGAGATTGGGCTAGGAACGCTCCAGGGGCTTCTCACTCACCATCAGGAGTTGATGAGTGTGTGTCAGGCACAGACCTGGTCGTGCAAGTCATTGCATACTTGGAAAAACTAGTTGCAAATATGCACAGAGCACCACCAGAACTGAGGGTAAATTAAATACCTGCTTTAGCCTAAAACCTGTTCTGAGACACAGGAACATGGATTGCTTTCATCAGCTTAAGGAAGACTTAGATGAGCCTGTGGAAAGTCAGATGAGAAACTGATGTCCCAAAGTTTTGATTTTTTCCCTAAAAAGATGACGCCAAACAACTGGCAGGCACTGCTGCTGCTCGTTCCATCAGAGCCTGCTGAAGCTGAGTGGAACCACGACACTGCCAGATGGGTGAACCAGCTGCATCCTGGAACGGGCCAGTGTGTGTTAAGCACTGCAAAAGACTTGGGTTGGGATGTAAATACTCCAAGCAGAGCAGCCTGCACAGCCCAGGGACACATCCTGCTCCTTGCAGGCCTCTCCTCCCAGTGCAGCAAAGACTCAGGGCTTACAGCTCCTCTCTCTCCACTGATCATATTCTTCTTTGCTTTATCCTAGGGGTGAAGAGCTTTTTATTTAAATTTTCCAATCATGTAGTAATTGTGCTTACATCAATATTCTCTCAATAATGACATATCCCATTCCTCTAGTCCAAGAGATGCCCTTCTAGTGGTTAAGAAACCTTTTTTCTCTCCACAATCCTCCTGCCACATCATTTTTAAGCCCCTGTGATAATTCTGTCAGGGTGCTGGGGGATCCCCAACCCCAGTAGCCCTGGGTAGTGGCCCTGGCTATTCCCTTACTCTCCCATGTCCTCTCCAGCCCTGGAAACAGGGCTGGGCTGGGAGTTCCTGTGATAGCTCTGCCCTGCCTGTCCCCCTGTCCTGGGTAGGTGTGGAAATGGTGGGGACACTGAAGACAGAAGTAGAGGAGCCCTATTTTGGGGGAGCCCCACTCCAGTGTGGCTGAGGGGGGTGCTGGGCCCAGGTGTGACTGTGGGGGTGCTCTCAGGGGGTGCTGGTGTTACCTTGGCTGTTTGTACATCACCTGCATCACACGGGTCTCATGCACCGAAGGGATCCCCTTTTACCTCTGCAGGGCACCAAACAAATGTGTCTCCCAGAAAAAGCAGGCACCAAATGCCTTCCTGACGTGTTCCCACATTTATGTCCCTTATCTGCCATCCAACTCTTCCAAGCACCAGGGGAGGTCAACATAAAATGCCTCCTCTGGCTTTAGCTAAACATCTTCCCCTCTGCCTCCTGAGTAAAAGATAAGCAAGCCCCAAGCAGGGCTCTTTGAATGGGATGTGCTGCCCTGAACTTCCAGATGATTCCTGGGGTTGTAAGTCTTATTTATAACTACTGTCAGCTGCAAAGTCTTATTTATAACCAGTGTCAGCTGCAAAGTCAAACTTCATTTAATGAAAAGTTTTACATAAGACAAATGGATGCTCGGTTTCTTTTGTGACTATGGAAAAAATGTTAGTCATTGCCAAGATGATGCGTAAATGGCTGGTGGCAGGTCCTCCCTCGGTGCTTTTTTTGGGAACTGGGAAGAACAAAAGTGTCTGTAGATGCCACTCAGCTGGGGAGCACATTGTTTGCCTTTCTGTAAATGAATAGAAACATTAAAATTAATACGAAGGGAGGCTTCTCTGTTTTGCTGAGTGGAAGAATTAAAGCTACTGTTCTCTTTTTGTTTGGGACAGGGTGCCTGTATTCTCGTCCAGAAAGTCTTGGACAGAAATCTGGGAGTAGCACAGAGGGGGTAGGAGTGGGTTTGAGTGCTCAGAGGTGGGTTGGGGTGGGCAGGGCAGTGCCTGGGGTCGGGCATCTCAGCCTCGCTGCTGCTCCCTCTCCAGAGGGGCTGCTGGTGCCTGGGATGTTCCATTCCTGCCAGAGCTCCACCACAAACACATTCCTGAGCAGCAGACAACATCCTCATCTCGCTGCTGGCTCATGGCACAGGCACAGCCACCTCCCTGGCTGCAGGCAGGCCAGATGGGAGCTCAGCTACTGCTCTGAGGGGATTGCCAGCTCTAGGAAATCCCTGGAAATTCCCTAATTTCTCCAACATCTCTTCTTTATCTTCCCCCTGCATGAAATTGTAATGAATAAACAGCTCCCCCTCCCCCCCACCCCCCAGATCCAGAAAAAAAAAAATTTATTACTTAGCAGAAGTTTCACGGGACCTGATATTTTCACCAGAAGCTCTGATTTTATCTAGGAGGGGGGGGTCTTACAGCCCAAAGTTGGTGTTCCCAGCTGGAATGGTCAGCCTGTTACATGCTTACGAAATGCTGCAGCATTTTTATACTGCACTATCACTTACCTGCTTAAGAGACTGAGGGAATTTTGGTTGTCTCCTCCTGCTCAGAGGATACACAGATTTTACTATTCTTCCAGTTACAGCAATTATGTTTAATATTATACTTTGCTCAAACTTGTTTGCTAAACAGCAAAAAAAAAAATAGTGAAAAAAAGTAGTAAAAAAGGCTAAAAAATATATGCCTTCTTAGGAATATAACTTGTATCAGGGTTATTTTTCTCTTGCCCAGAGAAGCTGTGGCTGCCCCATCCCTGGAGCTGCTCAAGGCCAGGTTGGACAGGGCTTGGAGCAACCTGGTCTAGTGGAAGGTGTCCCACAAGCCTACTGGGAAGAGGATGTTTTATCTCCTGCTTCAGCAGCAGGGTTTGATATTGTACATCGTGCTCATCATCACCAAATCGCGTTTTAAAGGCAAGGGTGAGAAGTTCATTGCTCTGAGGACAAGAGATCAACCTCACAGTTTTTAGGTGAAGTTCCCTTCCTTTGATAAAGTGTCCCAACTGAGTTGCAGGGACTGCCTTCTTATCTGGAGCTTTTAAAGCAATAGGTAAAATATTCAGTGTTCAGTCTGAAGCTGCAGCTCTGATGGATGAATTCATACAACTAAATGCAGATGTCAACATCTAAGATAATGAGCCCACTTTCACTGTCAGAAGACAGAACTATGCATTTAGAGCACCTTTTCCTCAAAGGAACTTGGGATATAGATTGGATGTTTCAACCTCTGGAAATGTCTGTTTTTCTCCACTAGATAAAAAGATGCATTTGCAGATGTCTAGGCTGATATGCAAAGAGAAAATAGTATTGCAGAGACTCCTTGCAACGAATAATCAAGCAATTCAACAGATGCAGAAGGTTTTTTTTGTTTTGACAGCAGACATTTGGGGAGGGCTAAGTTAGTGTGTGATCATTAGTGTTGCAATAATGAACAAGACTAAGAGGAATTTTCTTTTAGGCAGCTGTTGAGCAATAAGAAGTTGTATTGTAATATCTTGTTCTCCAGGACAACATCTAGTAAAAGATCCACCGTGTGTGGGCATCTGTGCTTCTGGTCTTTCTGTGAAAATTATGAAACTTATCATAACTCAGGCTTTGAATGCCTGACAATTGAGAGAGTGAGTAAAGTGCAGAAACACTTGGAGTCTCCAGATACAGAACAGTAGATTTAGTAAGCATACAGAAAGTGGAATTACCATGTAATTTCTTGATTCTGCAGGTTTTCTAAGATCCAGAATAACATTCTCCCTGATTGTTTAACTCTTCAAACGAAAACAATATTTGTGTCTTTGGACCAAAGTTTGAAAGGCTTAATTTTTATTTGGTGATTAAAGATCTGAGTGCTTGAAAAGGGCAATGGAAGGAAAATACTTACCACGACTCCAGGCTGACTATCCGTAGCAGCATCTGGTCTTGATATTCCCTTAGATCCAGGGTGGAGAGATTGTGGTGTTTGAAATCCTGCAGTAGGAAGGTCACATTCCCCTCCAGATGCTGCATGAAGGTCTTCTTTCCATTGATTTACAGATGGGAGGTGGCATCTCCTTAAAATGATGAAAGTCTGATGAGTCCCTGAGAAATAATTCCTATGTTAAGGATGTTCTTTGTTTTGGCACTTTTTTGTTTGTTTGTTTGTTTTTTTGTGGTGTTGTTTTTTTTTTTTTTTTGGCAAAGAGGTCGAAGCTTTATTGTTGTTCACTTAATAAGTGACACATTTTTTTTCCTCGTTTATCCTCCCTTAAGGGCTTGGTTTTGTGAAACGTTGCAGTGCTTTGTGTAGGTTCCCTCTGTTGCCCCACAAGGGTGTAGGTTTTCTTAAGGATGGATAGAAGGACTGAAGCAAATACTGATTTACCATAAAAGGCACATGAAGCCCAGCACTATTTCTGTGCTCTCTATGTCCTAACTTGGATACAAGGATGTTGTGTGGTTGGTGTTCTCTGCTCTTCCCTCATCCACAAAAGCCAACTTCCCCAGTTCTACTTAACAAACCCGAGTTTCTGTTAATAATTTAAGTGTGGCTGCCAGAAATTATTCCGACCAAATTAGTATCAAATAGATCAAATCATTACCATGATCTAGTGGCCAGCAGGTGAAACAAGAGCGAATGGCCAGAGAGGACAATCCCTGCTGACTGTGCAAGGTTCTGCTGCTGCCAATTTTGGGTGTTTAAAGGCATCAGCAGTGGTTGGATATGAAATCCTTCCCTGTGAGGGTGGGCAGGCCCTGGCACAGGTTGCCCAGAGGAGCTGTGGCTGCCCCTGGATCCCTGGAAGTGTCCAAGGCCAGGTTGGAGGAGGCTTGGAGCAACCTGGGCTGGGGGAAGATGTCCCTGCCCATGGCAGGGGTGGGATGAGATGGGCTTTAAAATCCCCTCCAGACCAAACCATTCCATGATTTTGTGATTTTCTCTGTCACTGCTTTTGCTAGAGTTTTGGAGTTTTATACTGAGTTTTGCAGCTTTTTCCTGTCTCTTGTAAAAGGTTAAGTAAGGCCACAGACTGATACTCTATTTTGGTTTTCTAGGCAATGTTTAGCTGGATGAAGGAGCATCACTGACACACAGATCTTGTATGATTTGGTAGTGCAGCCTTTATGCAGGGAGAGAAAGATGCCTACAGATTCCTAGTCCAGCTTAAGGGTGTTGATTTGGCAAGAACAGGTAGCATTTTTCAGACTCAAAAATGTTACTTTAAATGGAAGTCAAAAACAAGAAAGAAGGAGGACAGAAATGCCTTCCAGTGAGGCTGTTGGCACAGACCCCAGTGAGATACCTACACAGGGCAGGCTGCACAACACTTCAAAGAACTTAAAAAAAACTAATAGCCAAATCAGAGCAGCATCTGAACTAACCAGATGTTTCCAAGTCACTGTGTTTGTCCTGCAGGAGTCCTCTCTTGCAGTCCCCTCTCTAGATCAGCTTGGTGTAAAACAATCCAGGAAACCAATTAAAATATGCTTTCAGTTTATTCTGGTCACGGTTATTCTGATTATGCAATTTAATTTACACTCATATTGCCCCACACTTCATGCCTTTGAAGTTGCTGAGGTTCAGAACTTCGGGATCAAGGAGTTCAACCTCCACCCAAGACCCTTAGAGGAAAGAAGAGAAGTAAATCTGTCGCTCAGCCCCACGCAGGGTGAAGCCCACGGAGCTCCAGCAGAGCCTTGGATGTGCACATGGACCAGACTGCCCTGCCCTGCCACCTCCTGAGCCTTCAGGTGCCCTCTGGCAGCTCCTGTGTGCTTGGAGAACACCGTGCTGCTTGGACATATCCAAGCAGGACAACGTTTCCAGGAGCTGTCCCTGGCTTTGCTTCTCGTGGTCTCCACTCCAAGGCAAGCTGAAGATTTGTTTGTGCACAGTGCAACAAAGGAGGTGGGAATCAGGAAGAATAACTGAGACCTGTAGTGAAGGATGTCAGAGAGGGAAACTGCTCTAATCTCTTGGATAAACTTCACTCAGGCCTCTAGGGAATGAGCAGTCCAGGGGGAAATCCGTCCTCTTACGAAGCTTGGGAAGAGTTTAGGTACTCCCAGGACATAAATCCTAAATGATGCTTGGAAGGAGATCAAAGTGTCCAGAGGAAAACAGGGGCCAAAGAACACCTGAGCTCTGGCACAGGATTCAAGCTGGGATGTGTTTGTGTGGATTTAAAGAGGGGGAGAAGGAAAAGGGAAGTTGGGCTCTGGAATTTTCATAAGATCCATAATAGAGAGGGGATTTTAAAATGGTCCCACAAAAGCCAGCATTTGTTTTTGTCACCCTGACTAGTTAGTAGCACTTATTTTCCTCAATGGTCTGCAGACAGACTATGATTTCCCCAGGCAGTCACTTCTCTGACTCCTGACTGACTTGCTGTGGGCTCAGTGAAACACATTATGTCTCATAAATATTGGAAATATTAACGATTTTGGCAGGAAAAGGCATTTTGACTTATCTCTCAGTGCACGAAACCAACCCTCTTCCGCTCCCAAAGCAAGAGCAGTGACAGCAAAAGTGAATATCTGGAGACATTTGCCACAACCTTGATGGTAAGAAATAAAGACTTGGGTTTAAGCCTGAGCATTGAGAATTCTCCTTTTGCAAAATGACAGTTTGACAGGTTGCAACATTTCCCTGAACATACAACAGTGGACATTGTCATTGAGAAATAACACCAAATTCACTCTATTGTGTCTCTTCTTTAAGTATTTATTGTGTAGGTTTATCTGAGAAGAAATAGCAAAATAGTAGACACACAAAGAAAGGAAGAAAGAAAATGTTTCACACCAGTTAGACTTCTGGTGGAACAAAACCTACTGTTTTCTTCAGGAAATTATTGTTGAATTCAAGAAATTGAACTTCATAAATATTAAGAATAGCAGGGGTGGAATAAATTAAATTTGAATAAGTTAGACTTAACTTTATTTAGTTACTTAGTTTATTTATTTCTCCCCTTCTATTCCTATTATTTCTGAATAATAAGTTATTAATAACTTATTAGAAGTGTAATACCTTTTTGGAAATTTAGTAAGTTATTAAGCTTCTAATAAGCTATTAGATGGTTTTTTAATAGAGAATACATTAAAAAAATTCTAAAGCAAACAATGAATTTCAGGAATAATGGGAATAGGAGGGGAAATAAGCTTAATAATAAGTTTAATAATATCTGACTATTAATACCTTTACTGAGGACTTGATTTTAATCAAATTTTAAAAGCAATTATTTTTCTTGGCAATGGGAAAACTCTCTAAAGTGGTTTGTGGGATCGAGACAGAATACAACCAAAGAATACTCCTGGATTATTTATCTGGGCTTGGCTTCACTAACAGCCCCCTACTGCTTTGTGTGCTTAACGAAAGAGAAGCTCGAGGTTTTTTTTAAAGATGCACTTTTAAAAACTGATCATCGGCTACAATTTCAAAGAGTGAAAATTTAACCTCTCAATCAGTTTTGTGGTAAATTCCAGTGGTAAATAGAGGTTTGTCCGCGACACGGGAACCGGAAGAGAGAGAAATCCCAGTTCTCTGCTTCTCCTCACAGGGACAAACACACAGGACCGAGAAAGAAAAAAAATTAGGCAGTTCTTTGAACTTCAAAAATGCTGCTTAAACAGATTTTTGCTGAAGGCAAAATGTTTATAGACTGTAGCATGAAGAGAAACATGTGCTGGTGGATGGCAGCCGGGAACTGAACACGGACCACAGTAGGACAACACCTGGAAGTGACACAGTGCAGGGTCTCCCTGTGGAAAAAAGGAGATTTTACCATATCTGTGCAAGGAATGTATCATTTGAAAACTCTATTCAGCAGCGTGGCTGCTTTTGTTGACCTTTTTTTTCACTGCCACACCTCCATGTAAATAAGCAAACCCCAAAATCTTTTAGTGTTTTCCAGTAGCTTCTTCACTGCAAAATTTTCAGCTGCTGAGGATGAGCAAAGTTCATATAATTTATGAAGCCTTCTGCCTGAAAAACAAAGACTGAAAGGCTTTCTGGTGTGTGTTTGCTCCTTTAGAAAGAGCTCTCTCTTGGCTTTTGTGGAGCACACTTGGATGAGGCTCAGCAAAGGGGTTGAAATGAAATACTGGGAGCTGAAATGTGTGGGACTTGCCCAGCAAACCCCCCCGGGGGCTCTGGGAGCTGGGCTGCAGCACAGGAACACTCTGCTCAGGCCTGACAAAGAGCTGCTCTTAACCTTGCCCTTCTGAAAACGCAGCTGAAAGTGCAGGTGCAGAGCTTTAGTTCTGATTTGTGTCCCGTTGAAAGCTGACGGGCTCTCAGCATCACCCAGGGGACAAATTCTTCGGCTGAATTTCCATTTTGCTTTGGCTCCACTCAGCAGTGCACAGGGAATGGGTTTTGACCAAAGACCTCTGTATTTATAAATATATGTATTTATTTGGTCACCTGGTGCAGTGAGAGGGGTGGGAGCAGAGGAGAACTGCCCTGTCTGGCCTTCTCACCCTGAACCATGGTCATCATTCTCATTTCGCTCAAATCTGACCCCAAAAAGATTATTTAACTACCAGAATTTGCTGACTGTTCCTTAATCCCATCTCCACAGCCCCTCTGCTGCCACCAGCCCAATTGTTCTTTGCCAGGACACAACAGTTCAAACCACCTGAGGGAACGGCTGGAGCTGTGTCAGGGCAGGCTCAGGGTGGATCTCAGGGAAAGGTTCTTCCCCCAGAGGGTGGTTGGCACTGAACAGGCTCCCCAGGGCAGTGGGCACAGCCCCAAGGCTGCCAGAGCTGCAGGAGGGTTTGGACAACACTCTGAGGGACAGGGTGGGATTGCTGGGGTGTCTGTGCAGGGCCAGGGGTTGGACTGGATAGTCCTTGTGGGTCCCTTCCAACCCAACAGATCTTATGGTTCTATGAAACTACAGCACGGTGCAGATTTTTGGTTTATGGGGGGGTTTGAGTTGTTTTTTTGTTTCCCATCATAAGGTGAAGTCTGCCATACATTTTGCCAGAACAAGAATAGCCATTTACAAAAACTTGCTTGCCAGGAGGAGAAGTGCTCTGTGTCCCACAGACACAGCCCCTCTGGTGCTGAAATGTTCACAGTTAAAAGAACTGGGAACTAAGTCATCAGTGTTAGAAGGGACACCCTTTCACCCATCTGCCTTGTTATGGTATATCCAAGGGATCTCTGCTGACTGATACACCCAGTTCATCCATCTTTCATCCAGACAAGCCCCATAGTTTAATATCCTGAGTTAGACACACAACAGGGATTATATTCCAGCTGCCTGATCTGAACTTCATCTGGTTTCCTGGAGCTCTCAGAGCCCTGGATAGGTCTGGTGTGACCTGAAGGTTTCTGCAGTAGGGGCTCTGCACAAGGTGGAGTTTAGAATGAAGATGAGGGATGAGCTGTATCAGTGTTCCACTTCAGGCTCCTCAGACATTTCACATAATTGCTGTTAGATTTACATGCCTCTGAACTGGATAAAGGAAACCTAGACCTGGTTCATGGCTGGGAGAACAGTAGGGAAGATTCTGGGCTTAGTTTTTGATATTATACCTGAAATATTAAATTGGCTCCTGCCCAGATTACCATACTGCCCTGAAGACTGATTTCAAGCAGCCAAACTGATGGTACCTCCTTCAGCACACGGAGAAGAAGGGAAGAAAATTGCCTTTCTTCCTTCCAAGGAGCAGCACTAACAGCTGGTTGGCAGAGATACTTCCAGTGGGTTGGGACTGGTGTTTCTGGCACCCTCTGCCCTCAGAGACAGCCTGGTCTGCAGGGACAAAAATGAGTGTTGTTCACACTTGGGCAAAACTCGAATGCTGCCTGAAAATGAGGCCAGAGGGAGGTTCTTTGTCACAAAGTCCTAAAGACAAAATTAATTGGTGTTAAGGGGAGCTACTGGGGATGGGCTGTGAAAACAGCTGGGTAGGACTGACTGTGAGATGCACTTGCAGGGAAAGTGGAGGTGCCTGGGATCACCACGGCTTTTGTACCTCCTGCTGAAGCCACAGCAGGTGGTTCACCAGGTGGGCATGGAAAGCTTGGCATTCAGAACTGGCAGCCAGGGCTGGTCAGGAGTCCAGCAGTGCAAATGGGGGCAATCCCTCAGCTTCGTGTGGGTGACACTCGTTCCCTGGTCCATCCTCGGGGGTTTAGAGCAACACTGCATTGTTCTCTCTTACTGTAATTCTCCCCTGAATAACATCAAATTAATTTCTCTTCAGTGTGCCATGGCAGGAGTTACCAAAAACCCTCCAGGGGCTGGGTGCCTCTCTCAGATGAATTATTACCTATTACTACAAATGTGTATTGGTATTTGTTTTCTCTACATCTATTGAAGCAATCCCAGCAGTTTAATGCCTTGACCTTTACTCTTTCACTGATTCACAATTTTTGAAAGAATCTTCATCACAAATTTCCCTTATTTTCCATGAAGAAAGTTAGGAGCTCAATCAACTCTCTATATTTTCTTGCTGTAACTTCGAGTGATTCACCTGCATTCAACAGCATTTGAGGCTCACAAGTCGCAGAGCTCCTTCCTAAGGGAATATTTTACAAGAAACACAGAGGATTCAACATTTTGTTGACTCTCTGCAGGGATGTTTTTTGCAGAAATTGGGGAGCTTGAAAGATGCTGGCTTATTTTCTTCTACACTTTGAGCCTTTAGTATAATTTCTGTCTTGATTTCAGGCTTTTCTGCCCCATTACTGGTGGAGAAGCTTCGGTTGGCTGGTTGGTTTGTGTTGCTTTGTTGTTTGATTTTTTTTTTCCAAGAGGAAGAAAAGAGAAGATCTGAATTACCTAAATTGCATTTCTTCATGCAAATCAGACGAGGGTAATTTAAAGAAGACACCACACACCTGAAGACCTGGAGTCAAATCCACCTGTTCATTGCAACCTACAGCTCATTCTGTTTGTTGTCTTTGTGTTGCCATATAACAGCAGCTTGCTCCTCCATCATTTGAGTGCCCAGATATGTTAAAAAGATGATGAAGAGCCTATTGCAGGTTTAGAAGTGGTTCTGGTGGCTCCTTCCCAAAGACTGTTTTGTTTTGTTTTTTCCCCTTGTTGGTCTGGTTTCCACTTGTAGTGAAATATCATCCCACTGTGAAACAAAAAAAAAAGCTGTTTACTGTAAAGGTATGTTCCCTGAGTTATTCTGTTTGATTCTAGTGAAGTTGTGCCTTAATTTTTGAATTAATTACTGGAGGGATGTTACCAAGTATTGGCTTATAAATGCACGTGTTGGTGAGTGTTTGCAGGCTTAGGCTCCCTCACTGTCTCTGGGGAATGTATTATGAGGGTTGGGCTCATGGGATCTATCACTTGTCAGCATCTTAAATCTCATAGAACCCCCTTTTTACATGCATGTAATAAGGTAAAAAAAAAAAAAAAGTCTGTGATAAGAACTGAATTATCTAAGTTAAAAAAAGTAAAGGGAAAACTTCAGGTCTGAAAGCAGAATGGTTGGAATTATTCCGTGTGCTTCTTGCTTTAAAATCTCATGTGATGAGAGCTGTGGGTACAGGGTAGTTCTAAATGAACCCTTTTTTCCAAATACAGTCATTTCATGTGTGTGGGGAGGAAGAAGCTGGATATTGTCTCCAGCATTGAGGAGGAGTTGTTCTGGCAGGGGCAGAGATGGCATTCAGATGTGCAGAAATCAACCCCCGACTTCTGCGCTTCAGCTGGATTTCTGACCCTGGTAATTCCTTTTCTGTGTTCTCTCTGTCTTAGCTGAGCTAATGCAAAGAGACAAGGAAACCTTCCTGGATCCCTGGCTTATGGCATTCAACACCCCCACTTTCAACATCAAAGCCAGACAAGTCGGGGCGAGGGAGAGGTAAAAGCCCTGGTTACTGCCACGGACAGAGAGAGTCACTGCAACAAAAACCATGCATCTGC
The DNA here is from genome assembly GCF_003031625.1 of Empidonax traillii. Taxonomy (NCBI): domain Eukaryota; kingdom Metazoa; phylum Chordata; class Aves; order Passeriformes; family Tyrannidae; genus Empidonax; species Empidonax traillii. Next base: position 81,530 of record NW_020956377.1, read on the forward strand.
AGTGGTGAATTCACTGCAGTTATCCACCTGCAAAGGTTGGTGCTGTAAGGGGAAACCAGCTCAGAATCGTAATGAAATCACTTCAGATACTTCTGAAACAGCTCTCGTTCCTGCCGGCTCTGTGATCATCACGGCAACCGAGCCTCTTACCAACGCTCATAATGAAGATAAAACCTCTGCTTTGACTCAGGGGAACATTAAAGGCAGGCAGGGCAGGGCAGGGCTGAAGCTTGGGGCTGTGGGGGGTTGCTCTGCAAGTGAGTGAAGTGGAGAGATGTGATCTGGATTTACTGGGGGATGGGATTCCCAGATGTAACGCTGGAAGGTCACAGAAGGACAGGATGTGCTGAGTTGGAAGGGACACACAAGGATCACCAAGTCCAACCCTCAGCCCTGCACAGGCCCATCCCCAAAGTCACCTCAGGTGCCTGAGAGCATCATCCAGACACTTCTTCAACTCTGTTATCAAGTAACAGAAAACTGGAGGGGGCTTATTACCCTTTAAAAGGTTTCTTTCTTTGCTTGGAAAGTTTCAGGTGAAGCTGAATGTGGCTGTTTCTGATGCCAGTTAAAGATTGGTTTCAAAGCTTCCTGCACCTTTCAATCAGGTAGAAGGACAATGAAGTTCAGCTGCAGATGAGACCTAGAAAATAAAACCAGCAGTAGCAACACAAACACTAAAATCTGAGTGGATGACACTTTGGAAACAACCCATCTGAGAAAGAAAAAGTACAATTTTCATTCCATGAACTGAAAATGCTCTGGGTTAAGGTAAAGAGCCTGTGACAGCAGAAAAAGGCAGACCAAAAAACATCATTCTAATTCCTGTAGGGAATGTTTCACTGGCACCTATAAAAAGCAGGGAGTAAAAAAAAAAACCTCATAATTTTTCAGTATGTACAAGAGAAATCACCTTTCTAAGCCACAATACAAACCTTTTCTAGGAATGTAAATCTCTCATATCACTCATATCAATGATGATATTATTTGAGGAGCATTATTTCAAAGTACCTCAAATTAAAATGTCTTTTATTTCTTATAAATCTTCTGCAATTTTTTCTGCCAGCTGATCTGGTGTTTATGACTCCTGAGGCTTGCAGAAATAATCTGTAATTGTTCTTACTTTCCACTCCCAATCTTAAGACACTTTTCCTTGTGTTTACCACCACAACTCTTTGTCTTTTGATGGCATTTTATATTCTGCTATTCCCTCCTAATTCTGTTTTAAAACCAGTAAGGGGGGAATCATTGTATCAGGCAGCAATAAACAGATTTATTTTGTGCTTTTTGCAACAAAGAATTTTGAAGCCCAGAACTTCCAAGAACTTGACTTTTTGGATGCACTGAAAATGAGAAAAAGGAAATATTGTGTCAGTAACACATAAACCAGAAGATGTTTTCTTGATAAAATCAAAGGATTTTACGGAGACACATGAATTGCAACAAACTCTCTCCAGAGCACTGACAGGGTTTGATGAATTTTTTTGATGACTTCTTGCCTTGACTTTGTGCTCTTTTTGGAATAGTGACCTGAAATGTTTGGTTGATTTTTCGGTGCTGCTGCTTTTTTTGTTTTGTTTTTTTTTCCCCTTCCCCTCCAAAATGAGTCTTTCATAGAAAACATCCTTTTTTTTCTAGAGTACATCCTCATCTCTGGGTAGAGAACAACTTCTTGATGTGAACCTGTGCAACATTCTATTCCTAATTCATCAACAGTCGCCAAGAGCAGCTCAGAATTATTTCAAATTAATCACTGGACTCACATCTTTAATGAAAGCTGTTAAGGAAGAAAATGGTTTGGACTTTGAAGCTGACATTCAAGTAACTATTTCTTGTGATAGTTTGTCAGGTCTTAAATGCCATAAGCTTGATTTCTGACAAGCTCTTGTTAATTAATTGTGTTCTTTTGACCTAAAAGTCAGGCACTGAATTTCAGAGAATGGTTTGGGTTGGAAAGGACCTTAAATATCATCCAGCTCCACCCCTTTCCATGGGACACCTTCCACTATCCCAGGGTGCTCCAAGCCATGTCCAAGCTGCTCTTGAAGAATATTCTTGTTCAACCCCTGCTTGTTTGGTTCACAGTCAGGAACAGGAAGTTGTGAATTAGGAAAAGCAGAGGAAAAAAAAAATCCATCTTGAACAAAAGGAAAGAGAACGAGCAGATATTTGCTGCTTTAGGAGCAGGATAAGTGTCCTTTCTCCCTCTGGATCCTTGCACAAAACTTATGAGATTCTCCTCCAAGAAAGAGAGCTGAGATGGGAATCCCTGCCAGGGGCATTTCTTTGCCAGTCTCTGCAGCTCCAATGCAGCTTCAGGGCACAAGGGACACTGAGAAGAGTGTTGACCTCTTTATTCTTCAGGTTGCATTTGGTTTCTTTTCTCTTCTCTTTTTCCAGTGCCACTTAGGTTTTTGTAATTAAGGACTGACCTGCCTTAATAATCCCCTGCCTGGGACGTCTGCACGTTGTTCCCCAGGACAGGATCCCAACCAGGTCAGCCACTTTCACCCTCCCAGGAGCAGAGGGACGAAGTCCTGATCTAACCATCTCTTCTCAGTCGCTTTCTTGCTTTTCCCCCTCCATTGAAAACCTAAACATGGATTTTCATGGAATTCCTCCACCTAATCCTTAGGACAGGTGTATCTGTGGCTTGTCCAGAGATCCCCCCCACTTGTGATGTCCACCAGGACTCTCTTCAAAGCTGGTACTCATAAACTAAAACTTTCAAGTTGCCTTGCTCAAAAAGAGACAGAAAGAAAGGCAGAGGATTGACTTCAGACCTTGCTACCAGAAGAGCTGAGTCCTCCCAGAAACCAGCCCTTCCCATGGAGCTGTGGCACCATCCTTGAAGTTCTTCGATGAACAGAAGGATCCAAGAAAAGCTTCCCAGGATTCTGTGGCCACCCCCCCCCGGTGCTTCTTAAAGATTTTTTCTCCTTTTATATATATATATTTTTTAATTTAATAACAAACAGGGTTAGCTGGGATGCCATCTGCATGTTCTCTCCTCATGCTGGCTGAGGAGCAATCCAGGTAGACTCCAGCTAATCAAAGTTCTCCACAGTAACCAGCAGCAACTCCAAGTAACTGAGACAATCATTAGGAAACATAAAAACTATTCAAACTGCATGTATCTAGTGCAGACAGGCAATTGTGCCAGAAACTGCTTCTCCTGTCTTAGTTCAGACCAAGAGTGCACTTTGGAAGGGGATCTGGCAGAGCCCATTCCCCACCCTGGGGTTTGTGTTGCAGCCCCTGGGTCAGTGCAAGTAAAACTGCACCCAAAGATGTGCTCCAGGAGCCCACCCAGTGCCCTCACCCTGCAAC
>NW_020956377.1:86189-111558 GCF_003031625.1 Empidonax traillii
CCAATCCAATCCAATCCAATCCAATCCAATCCAATCCACAGCTGTTGCAGCTCCACTAAGAACTTCCACCTGTGCTGCATCATCTGGTCTTGCTGTGTTTGAGCTCATCTGAAAGCAATGCCTTAAGGTGATAAGTTATCAGCACTCTGACCCCCCAGGGGTGTTGCCAGAGCTGTGTGTTTGTTCTGCATCTGAATGCCTGATTCCTTAAATCCAAATAAGATTTGCTGTGGCTTGTTTCCTGGAAACCATTGTAATTAAATCAAAAAGGCCCCCTATAAAAATTCTGTTTTATTTCTGGCAAAATCTTTTTTTTTGAAGGCTCTGCTAACTGTTTCAGTCTGCCCCCAAGTTTTGGAAAGGCCATTTGGATTCTTCTGCCTGTTTCTGTGGTTTGTTTCGTTCATGTAATTTTTCTGTATTATTTAGAATCATAGAATCACTGAAGTTGGAAGAGACCTTTGAGTCCAAACATAATCCTAACACTGCCAAGGCCACCATTACACTGTCAGAAAAAACTCATTGTCACATCAACGTGTCTTTTAAATCCCTCCAGGGATGGTGACTCCACCACCTCCCTGGGCAGCCTCTTCCAGTACCTGACCACCCTTTCCGTGAAGAAATTTTCCCATATACCCAATCCAAACCTCTCCTGGCACAACTTGGGGATGTTTTCTCTCCTCCTGTCCCTGTTCCCTGGGAGCAGAGCCCGACCCCCTCCAGCTCCCCCCTTCTGTCAGGGAGTTGCAGAGTCAGAAGGTCCCCCCTGAGCCTCCTTTTCTCCAGGTTGAGCCCCCCCCACTCCCTCAGCCTCTCCTGCTGCTCCAGCCCCTTCCCCAAGACCCATCTTGTCTTGCACCATTTTCTCTTCTGTCCCTCTCCATCTATCCCCATTTACAGTTTCCTGGTTAACACACCTAAAAGAAAACAATAATCTGGCCAGCCTCCATTTCCAAGTGCATTCCATTCTAATTTCATTATTGGTCATTATTTTATTCTTTATTTTTAAAGTTGGTTTTTCATGGTTCTAGTTTCTTAATCCCCACTTTGGTGCCACGCTGCATCCTTCTCTGAGCACTGCCTGTGTGAATGGGCACTTCTGCTTCAAGAATAAGCTCTGACATATTTAATCTGCTGCCACTACACTATAAAATGCTTTTCCACAGAGAATTCATCATTATTACAAACAGGGAGAAGGAGGCAGAGAATGAAGTGGCCTTTATATGACAGATCTGTTGATTCCCAACCACTTTCCACTTACAGGTCGGGACTGTGAGTCCCATGAACAGAAACTCAGTAAAAAACAAATGTAACTAATTATTACGACTCTCAAAGTTGCCTGAATGTTCTGATTTCCCTCTAGAAAACAAAGCAGTTTGAATGTTTAACATCAGTCAGTTCAGTCCCCTCTTGAATGCTTTGATGGAAGGGATGGTTTCAATCTCAGTACATCTGATAGAAAGGGCTGAGGAGAAATAGAAAACAATTAATTCCTCCTCATTTTATCTTGGAATGTGGTGGGATTAGGAGACTTAGTTTTGGAGTTGCCTGCTTGCTGTGCTGGGTGACAGTGTAACAATGCTGCAGCCTGGGCACAGGAATAAATATCCATTAATGGATCTACAGAGGGGCTACAGTTTGCAGCTCTGCAGCCTCTCTGCTGGCCAACTGCAAATTAAGAGACAAAAAAAATCTCTGCATGGCACAAGCCCAGACTGAGTGGATCCATCTGTTCCTGGGAGATCTTCAGCTCAGAACCCAGCAGGGACCAGGGGATGCACCACCTGCTGGGCTTCAGGATCAAAAAGTCATCTGGAATAAGGATGGAAATGTGGAGTACTGCTGTAATTTTAGATATTTATTCTTATTTTCACAATTTCCTTTTTTTTTTTTTTTTTTTTTTTTTTATCTTTGTGTTTTGTTTTGTATTGTTTTGAGTTGTTTGTTTTTTGTTTTTGGTTTGTTTGGTTTTGGTGTCTTGTTTTGTTTTGGTTTTTAACAGCTAAGGAAAGATTCTCATTTCTTTCACTCTTTCCTGTGGGTAAGAAGAAACCCAGGGAAATGCAGTGAACACCAAGGCTTCCTTCTGATCTCTCCAGTGCCTGCAGAGCAGAAATGCAATGGGAAAAACTTAATTCATTTAGAGGTACTCAGGCATTTTCAGCTGCCCTCAGGTACCACCAAGATAGTGAAAAAAAAAAAATTGAAAATAATAAATTATTAGGAAGATAATAGATTTTTAAATAATTTCCTAAGAAAAATGGCTGTGTTTACTCCTAATGGTTCAGGAGATGGGATTTAATCAGCCCATGGATACTGGGATGTGCCAGCTCATGACTCAAGGCCAGGCTTGGATATTCAAGACTTTAATAACTTCCTTTAAGTAAATGAAACCAGTGATAATCTAGAGCCAGGTCGCAGTACCCCACATCCTGGAGTCTGGATTGCTGCTGAGAAGTGAGTTCTGAATGGTTGGGAGCTCCAGCTGAGCCCACTGCAGCAGCAGACAGCTTGTACCCCCTGGAGGAAGTGCAGATGTATAAGTTTCTGGTGTAATCACTGTCTGTGGGCGGACACAACTGGCAAGGACTGTTTCCAAATATTCACCTTGAAATGCTCTGTTTACTCAACCTCGATATTTTGAAAGAAAGTGCTAATAATGACAGGATTTGAGCTTTGAAATTAATGTGGTTTTCCCTTTAATTACATTGCATCTTAAGAGTTACCAGAATTACTTTCTTTTCAAGAAAGGAGAGAAAACCAACAACTTCTTCAAAGCAGTATGAACTGGAAGGTGATTCAAGTCAACTGGAAAAATCACAAATGATGTCCTGAGTGCAGGTTGGTGTCCGAGGAGCTTCTTGCCCTCTGTCACGGAGGGGAATGAACAGGGGACAAGTGGCCTGTGAAGGTTTGTGCATCTAGGAAAGAAATAAGTGGAAAAAAAGCAGGAGTTCTGTTGAAAACAACACCAAGTCTTGAAACAAAGTCATGGTGCTGGTAGCAGTTCCCATCAGCACATCCTGGGGGAGTTAAAACCTGTGTTAGTGCTGTACAACTGCAGCTCAGGGGGGTCTGTGCATCTCCAGAGCTGCCCTGTGGGCTCTGGCAGCTGGAGGTCCTCAGAGGAGCTGGAGAAAAGGGAAGGATCCGTGAATGAATCCCAGGAATGGCATTCAGCATTCCTGTTGGGCTGCACCATGAACTGGCAGGGAAGTCCAAACTGGAATCTGCCTCCTGTGTCTCTGCTACTGACCACAGAACCTGTGCTTGCTTTGAATAAAACCAGGGAGTCGTCAAGGTTGGAAAACCCCTCTGAGACCACTGAATCCAACTGTTAACAATATTGGCCCAACAGCCTCTGTATGGCCTGGGGCTAAAAAGGTGTGTTGCTTTAAAAATTTACTAATTTGCTGAATTCAAGTAAAAGTGGGATTTCGTGCAGCAAGACGAGGGTTTGTGTCTGAACACGTGGCTGGAGATGTGACTGTTGTTGTGTGTCAGGGATCTGCAGGGCTCTGTTCCACCCCTGCTGGAAATCCCATGCCAGCAGAGGCCTGGTTTCTCTCAAAACAAACACTGGATACGTTGCTTCCTATGAAACAGAGACTTGGGCACAGCAAGAGCAGAAAGGACACGGTTGGCTCTAAAACCCCTTTTGTTCTCAGAACAAAAATGTGATGCACTTCTAACAGAAAGGGCACTTCTGGTAAGACACTGAAGCCTTATTTACATATTTTGAGTATATTTTACTAAATCCATTGCCTGGAAATGGTTTAATTCTTGAATTTAATGAATAGTTGAACAGCTATTTCCTCTCTGCACTGTTGGTTTTTTCGTACGTACTTCCAACATTCCATGGGTTTATTTGGATGGGAAATGGTTCCTCAGTTGGGATTATCCTTTTTGCCTCTCTCTGGATTATTTGGACGTTCCTGACTGCAGGTAGAATTCCAAACACAGGTGCATCACCGGTTTATGCAATGGTGCCTGTCCTTTGCCTCTCCAGTATCTCCCCCAGTAAGTTAACTGCGTTTTTTCAATGAGGAGAGTTTATCTGGAAAATACCAACTGCTCTGTAAAGTGCTCATCAAGGAGCCATCAAGGCTTTCCCTTTTTTGCATGTCTTTGCCTTGTCGAAATTTTACTGTCCAAGCTTCGTTTGCAGGACCTCCTGATGATTTCTGCATGGTTGGTCTGAATAACTGTGTCAAAAAACTTTGTCTTAAGGATCCTGGAAAAAGACTGGATGCCACTTGGCAACTATGAGCATCCTGTTAGTCCTTTCGGATTTCTTTCCTTTCTGGAAAACATCCATTCTTTCGTAGCCTTTAAGCAACTGTTGGTACAAAATTAGTGTTGGACTGAATTCTTGCCCTGTGACAGCTCAGTATGTTTAAATGCCTTCATAAAGGCATTGTTGAAAGATGCATTTAAATAAAATAATAAATCTGTGGTGTATCAACAGCAGATCTTTATCTCTCCTTAACGTTTTTAGAATTCCAGGGCAAGAGCTCTCTCTGCTCTTACCTGAGTATCTGATCTCCTTGAGACTTTAATAACTCTTATTAGTTATTCAATGAGTCATGCAAGTTATTTAGCAAGTTTTTTTAATCAGTGCAGTGCTCTGATGGGTTTTTTTTGCTCCATAATCATTCCTCCTGCGTTTTGCTCCACAGGAATCCCGAGGGAAGTCCCACATCCAGCTGCTCTATAACTGAACTGTCTGAGCAGTTCAGCTGCTCCACACAGATCAGGGCAGCATTCAGAGCTCCATCTCTCTGCTTCTTGGCTGCCTGGTAGAACCCCAAGAAGGTGTTTATGGTGTCTAAAAGTGATCCCTCTGCCCTGTGGCCAAGTGTGTGTCCCACTACTCATGGCACCATCACCTCTGTTCCCATCCCAAACCAGAAATGTGGGCTCCCATCCCCAGCAAATCCCCCTCTGTGGCTTTTTCACTCAAAAGGTTTGTTTTCAGCAGGGCTCAGAAGTGGTTTTGGCACAAGCTGTGGGACAGTTTATCGTGTTACATCGACCCTTTTTTTTTTTGTTCTGTTTCAACAGCTAAAACTTAGGGGTGATTTCTGTGGGGTTGCCTAAGGATGCATCTCACTGAGTTTGTCTTACACTCTAAACACTCAGACTGTAGCCCATATGGACAATCTTCTTCACTGCCAGGGGAAGCAAAAGCAGCTTCTGAACAGCCTGTTCAGAACAAGCTCTTCTCTGCAGTGCTAGCCTGGGACATTCCAGAGGAAGGATGCTTTTCCTCCAGCAGAAAATATCAAGACTAGGGAAAAAGCAGCAAAGCTTTCTGTCAGTTCAGAGTGTGTGCTTGCATCCTGACAATTAATACATTTCTCCCTCTCTCTCTCTTTTTTTTTTTTTTTTTTTTTTTTTTTTTTTTTTTTTTTTTTTTTTTTTTTTTTTTATTTTTTGTTTTATTTTCACGGTTGGCAAACTTTACAGGCTTATTTTGCAGGTCTGAAGAAAATCTTGCTCCTGTTTTCAACGAATGCTGTAGTGGATTATTCTTGGATCAAATAATGTCCAACACTGATTTGAACAGATTTTGCTCATTGGACTGGACTGGCAAACCCTTAAGCTCGTTTCTTCAGTGCTAACCTGAAACAATGACAAAACCCCAACTCTGGGCCAAACATTTGCCCTGACTGCTGGGATGGGGACAGGGCAAGCCAGGATGGGCTCGTGCCTACAAACAGCAAGCCCAGATCCCCCAAAAACGGTTTCACTTGTTTCAACAGTGAAATAATTAAAAGGATTTACAGATAATTTTTAGGCTTGTGACAAATGTTGTATTTTAACACTAATTATTAATAAAAATACTACGTGGGCAGATGAAATGCAAACGCGTCCCTGTAACAGAGGTGACTGGGCTAAACATGCAAGGATTTCATTTTCAAGTTATTTAAAAAAAAAAAAAAAGTTGTATTTATTTAAGATCATTTCTGAAGGAAATAAAGTTTCCATTTTGGACAGGGAAGTGGGAATCCTCTCTGTCAGTACTCAGTTAAATGTCAGATTGGGGAGGTTTGTGATGTCACTAAAATCTGTCCCAGGAAGTTTTTTATGAGTCAAGACTTTCTTTAAGAGGCTTTTTCTTTTTTATCTAGCAGCTGAAACACCTTTCTCTGCCAGCAAGGGCTTTATTTCTTCAGACCCACTCAAAATCTTCAAAATCCAACATTGCTAATCAGGCAAGGACGATTTTAATTGCGATTGGGTTGTTCTGGTGTTTGGGTTTTCCAACCCCCCCCCACGATATATTATTCAATACATATTTTCATTTCTTTCACAAATCAATTTGAAGTTTCAGCAGAAATTACCAGGTGCTTTCAGCACTCACATAAAGCTCAGGTTATTTTTCTGCACACAGAGCATGGAAGGAGGGAGAGACAATTTAACCTGAAAAAGCTGCCACTTAAGTGTAGCTTGTGTTTTTTTCAGCATGAGGAATGTTAAACTGCACTGTGAAAAATCAATTTCGTCTATTAAAGGAAAATATGCCATTTGAAACACGAAACTAATCACGTAAAACTTATCCTGCACTTTGGAAACTGAAAGCAAGATGGAATAAGGAAAAAATTTATTAAATATTTGGGAGCCAGGAAAGTAGATTGAAACAGTAGTAGATTAAAACAACTCAGTGGACTTTACATGAAACAGAAAATGTGGTTAAATTACACTTCAATTCTTTGGGGAAAAGCTTTTCAACAAATACTTTAAATGAGAATTTTAAAGGTGTTATTTCAGTAACTCAAAGCTTCCTGTAAACAGCCAGCTGGCAGGGATCTGAACAAAAGAAAGCCCCAAAAAACCCACGGAAATACATTTTTTATTCGAGGTTTAAGGAGGTGCTTTTTGTATTTCAGGGTTGCATTAGAGCTTGACTTTATCACCATCCCCTCCTAACATGAAATAAATCAAACCACTGATCCGTGGATGTTGGAAACACTCCCATCTCAGTGAGCACAAAGATAAAACAGCAGATGCCAATTTTTCCTGATAAAACTGGGAGTTAAACAGTGACTACAAACACTGGTAGAAAACCATCATTTTCAGTTTTGTTTCTGCTTTGACAGTTTAGGCAACGCCCATCAATCCAAGGGTCTTGGCAAATCAGTTCCTTGTATTTTACAGATACAAAAAAATCCTACCTGGAATTTTTACAACCGAGTTATAAAAGTTTAATTGAGAATGGCTCAGAAGGTAAAAAAGCTACTACAAGAAAAGGAAATATTCCACAAAAAACCAGCATGGATTTTAAATGAAAAGATTCTGAGCATCAGTGCAGCATGAGCCTGAGCTTTGTGTGGATAACACAGAAATTATTTCTCCTCTTATTTGTGTTAGTGGTAATAATCACACACAAATTTGATGCATTAATAACCTAAAACAAGTCAGGTTGTTAGGTGAGAAAAAAAAAAACCCTACAAAAGAAAAATTCCTGGCAAACAGGAACTGTCACGTCGAGGTCTGTGGGTACAAACCTGCATCTGCAAAGGTCTTTTAAACATATTTTTAAAAGATCCTGAGATTCTTTTTATACAAAGTGATTCCCAGGTATTGCAAGAAGAAATCCTTGGTGTTTTCAGCACCAGTTTAAGATACAAGGTGTATATTAAGATATATAAGCACCTCTCTTTATAGATGTCTATAAATTATAAAGTAATGACAGATAAAATCAGCAGCTCATTCAAGGGATGATTTAGCCATTAAAACAGCCAGCTTTACCCCATAGTATTGACTTCAGAATCATGAATCATGGTCCTTCCAATCGCACAAGAACTTTGAGCCTCCACCAAAATCTCCTGTAGGTTGGCAGCTGAAAAGGAAAACATAAAATCCAGAGCAAGACAAATCCTGGAATAACCAAGAAATGGTAGCTTTTTTTTTTTTTTTTACAGAATGTAGCATCACTAAAGGATTTGGGAAAAAGAGGAAACAGGATTTGACTTGAGGAAAAGTCCTACCTGAACAGAGAGCAGCTCTCATCACCCATCCCACAGGCTCCAAACCCCCTCTAATGCAATTGGAGCAGCCACCCTAAGAAATAAGGAATCTGTCCCCACGTCCCCAAAAATGACACACACAAATGTATATAAAAGGGGGAGGAGGTGAAAAAATCAACACCAAAACGGTAAAGGCCAAACCTACACTGCCCTCACCCCAAACCCATCCATCTTCCCATCTCCCATTTAAGAAGCTTTTATTGCTGGCTTGAAAATGGAACTCACCTGAAAAAGAAGATACACCGGTGTCTAATCAGCTTGGTATGTTCTCCTCCAGATGTGGCATCGACTGCAGGGCTGCTCAGGGTCTTCCTCCTGGTTCTGATTTGTGGGGAAACTCACGGGACATCTTGATTACTTTCTGGCCCTGGGAAAATCCAAGCAGAGTCTTACTCTTCACCACAGCAATCCGGGTGCTCTGCTGGGAGCAGTGGCTCAGGGCTGGAGTGGCTCTGCCATTTCCCAGCCAGGACTGGGACCAGCTGGTACAAATCAAAGCTTGTCCTAATATACTCTTGGGCAAAGAATAAGAAATGTTATGTTTTCAGGCTATTTCTATCCGTTTTCAAAATGGTCTGGCAATTTTAAACAGGAAGAGAATCAATCCTCTAGCAAATATTTCTCACTGGTAACTGGAAAAGTTCCCAGCAACTGGACCAACTCAGCTTTCTCTTCTTTGCATTGATCACAGAGCTCTTGATGCAAATGTTTAATATTAATGTGGTTTAGGTTTTTTTGTGTGATTTCAGACACCTTGGAAATCTCTAGTCCCTTCTGCCCCACTTTATTTTAGGGAACAGTCTTGGCAAATTCTAATTTATCTGATACTGGACAGGTATCATCTAAGGGGAGGGATACAGGTAAATAATGTCAAAACAATATAATTGTTATAATATAATATAAAAGATATTTTGGAAGATAATTCACCTCTTGAGAGTAGGCTATGTAAGAATTTAATCTACAAGTCTTTTCCTTAACCAGCTCACTTAATCTGCTAATCCGTTGTCCAAAGCAATCTCTATTTTCTCTCCTCTTTTGTGAAGTCATGTTATGGCATAAACAACCTCCAATTCCATCACTGCTGGGAAACACAATATAGCTTAATCCCAAAAATAAAAGGATCATGGATAAGACAGGTGGAGATGGAATTGTTAAATGTCATCTCAGGAGGTTTTCTAGGACCAGTGGAAGTAGCTGGTTTTATTGACTGGCATACAGAAAAAGAGGAATTAACTCGCTGAAACCCACAAGGATGCAGCCATCCAGCTTCTCCTCCCTCCATCATCGCTGCTTCCTCCGGCTTTGGAATGTACACCATGGATTTCCTTTACTCCTGGAACTGCAGTCAATGCACAACACCAAGCAGTGGATATTCCCAGATAATCTGGACATCTGCAAGGAACTGATCTGGTCTCAAGACAAACAATCTCTTCCATGGATGCCAGCGACAAGAAGTGGAGTTGTTCCAGGCTTGGTTGCAAGTGATGAGGAGCTCAGAATAAAGAACCATCATGGGAAGGCTGTAAGTGGAGGATTGTGGGTTGTACTGGTGTCACCACCAGCAGCCTCTCCTAAGAAGTTCCCTGCTCCTGTGCTGGGCATTTTAAACAAAGGGAAGAACTTAAATTTTAGCTCTGAATATTAAAGAGTGAGTTAAATGTGAGTTAAGTAGAGCACTTTAAATCATAGAATCAGAGAATACCCCAAGCTGGAAGGGACCCACAAGGATCATCCAGTCCAACTCCTGGCCCTGCACAGACACCTCAACAATCCCACCCTGTCCCTCAGAGCGTTGTCCAAACCCTCCTGCAGCTCTGGCAGCCTTGGGGCCGTGCCCACTGCCCTGGGGAGCCTGTTCAGTGCCAACCACCCTCTGGGGGAAGAACCTTTCCCCGAGATCCAACCTGAGCCTGCCCTGACACAGCTCCAGCTTTTCCCTCAGGTCCTGTCACTGCTCACAGGGAGCAGAGATTGGAGCTGCCCCTCAGGAGGAACCTGCAGATCCTGATGAGCTCTAACTTCAGTCTCCTCCAAGTGCCCTCAGCTGCTCCTCATATGGCCCCTCCAGACCCTTCACCATCCTTGTGTCTCTCCTTTGGACACTCTCCAGCAGCTTTCAATCTGTCTTACGTTGTGATGCCCAAAACTGCCCCCAGGGCTCGAGGTGGGGCTGTCTCAGTGCAGGGCAGAGCAGGACAATCACCTCCCTTGACCAGCCTGATGCACCGCAGGACACTTGGAACCAAAGCAGGGATTGTGCTCTTCGAGGTCTTGCCCAAATTTTGATTTACCCCCTAAGCAACATTTAAATCTTTCTTCCTGTGCCCCACCCTTTCCTCTCTGCATGTCACCGAGTTGCTCCTGCAGTGCCGTTGTCAGGATTTTCTTTTTCACAGCTATTTTAAGAGCCCTGGAGCCTCCCTGACCCCAAAGGTAGCGCAGAGGACCCTGGAGCTCCTGTCAGTGCTGAAGGAGGAGTTTGCAGCAGTGGAAAGGGCCTGTGGCCCCAAAGGCATTAATTAATGGGGTGTAAGAGCCCTGAGCAGGCTCAGCTGGGACTCCCACCCACATGTCCTGCCATGGACTTCTGGTGCTCCATTTAAGCTCCAGGCTGGTGGCTCCCTCCTTCCCTCCCTCCCTGAGCTGTGGGAGCATTGTCCTCATGGATTGACCCTGGAGGGACCTTCTTGGAGGTTTGGGTGTGTGTTGTAGTCCTTTTGCTCCTTGCTGGACTCCCCCTGGATGGGCCCTGCAGATGGTTTGTTGCTCTCCTTGCCCAGGACTGATCATGTCAGCAGCACCCAGCCCTGGCTGCCCTCTTTGCACCCAGTGGGACTGGGCCTTGCTGGTGAGGGCACAGCTTGAACTGGGGCCCCCCTTGGTTTCTGGCTTGTCCCCCTCCTGGGGAAGCCCCATTCTTGCTGCTTCCTGCTAGATCCTTTGGCAACCCCCTCCTTCTGGTTGGTGTTCCAGTTAATCCTTGCTGGCTTCCCCCTCCTGTGGTGTTACAGCTGCCTTCTGACCTGTGTTCAAACAGACTGTGAGCCCCTACCAGCTGTACTGGGATGGGAAACAGAAAAGCAAGGAGGAACTAGATGGTTTTGAACAGTCACTAATTCTTGCCTTGGGAGAGAGTCACTGTGAGGTGGAACTGAAGGCCAGGGTGGCAGCCACAGCAGATGTTCTGTGTCGGAGCTGGTTTGAAGCTCATTCTCTCCAAGGGGTGCCCAGTTCATCTTCAGGTCCTGCTGCTGTAAGTGGAGCAAGAATTCCAACTGGGTGTCTCCTCAGATGTGATAACAGGGATCAGAAGAGTCAGCTGCTCAGACTGTCCCTGCCAAAGGTCTCTGAGGTGCCTGTCACTGATCCCTGGCTGGGTGAGCACCCTCTCCCACTGCTGAGCGTGCAGGGGGTGACACTCAGTCCCAAATGAGTTGCTGAGTTAGTCCACACCATTTCCCACAGTGGTTTCAAGCAGTCTGATTGTCTGCCCCATGTGGAGGTGCTGGTAGAGTCTCATGGACCCCCTGCCTCCAGGAAGGAAGAGAAGGAAGCCTGGGATGATCCTGCCTCAAGCTCTCTGTGTCTGTACTGAGTGTGTAGATGGAGCATTTGCCTGAAGCTGATGAAGTAAAACTTATAAAGAATACTTTTTCAAATAGTGAAAGGTGACTTGATTGCATGACCTGCAAGAGGTGAAGGAAAGAAAGGAAGGATTGGAGCTATCTAAGCTATGGCCCAAGAACTGAATGGATACTTGGAATTTTTAGCAAAGGCAAGGATGATAAAGGGATTAAAGTATGAAAAAAAACTTTAAAACCCCACAGCAATCAAACCCCAAGGCTCAAACCCCCCACCAAACTCAGGAAGAAAACAAAGCTGACTGGCAAGAGAAACACTACTCAACCCTAGACTATGGAGGAGAATTGCAGCCCCAGTTCTGTAATCTGCTGGGGTTTAAATTCATTACAAAAAAAAAAAAAAAAAGGTAGCCAGTCTTTCCTTATTATTTCTGTTTCCTTCTTTCTTTCTCTTTTACACCATCCATTTTTCCTCTTTTTTTCTTTCCTGTATAAACTCAAAATGTGAGTGTTCTTGGTGTAGCCTTTCTCAAGCCATGGCAATTGCGTTAAAAAACGATCAACCAGGAGGGATATTACATCATAAAATATTTAATAAACATGGAGATAAGGTTGCTACATCCTCTGTCGATAATATCCAAGGTGTACAATATGCTGACTTAGCTCTCTGCTAAGCTATAAACCCCACTTTTATCACTCTTTTGAAATACAAGATTTAAAGGTCAGGGTGTGGGCAAATGTGTCTGCTTTGAAGAATGAGCGGGCAGTTAACAGCAAACCACTTCCATCTTTTGTTTGGGGGAACTTCAGATGGTGCACAAGTCTTGCCTTTTTGATTTAGGTGCCTGTTCTTTTTCTTGCATGCTCCTGTTCTCAATTCTCTGCATCAGGAACAGAAAATTCCCTCTTTTCTCTGCAATGCAGTCAACAAATTTACACGAGTTGTTTTATATGACCCATTTGAACAACTGACCAGACCTGAGTGAAGCTCCTCCTCTGAAAAACTGTCTGATCTACAGGATCTCCTGTGAAAATTCCAGACTACACATCAGCCCTGGTGCAACTGCAAAATCAGACACCCAGGAGACCCCGTGCACTGGGAGGTGATGCTTTGGCCTTATCCGAGGAAATGGAAAAGTACAGAAGGGTCATCAGTAAGTTGTAAATCCATAAAGAGGCTGCCCTGCCCTGGGCCAGGGCCTCAGCCAGCCCAGGCTTCATCACCACCAGGTCAGAGGAGGAGCTTCCTCCTCACACCTGGAGAGGGCTCAGCTCCTGGAGCAGAATTTCTCTATCCTCTTCTCAGTGTCTGCCTTCTTTCCTGATAAATATGAGTATTCTTGGCAGACTTGTGACTCTCTGGCCCTTTTCTGGGCTTAAGCTCTTAACTGCAGTTTTGTTTCATGCCTATGAATTTCCAATCTATATCATTCAAACTGCTGGTTTGAAACCTCTGCTTTTCACTTGGTTGTGTCTTCCCTTGACCTTCAGTCCAACTGAACAGAGTCACAGAATCACTAAGGTTGGAAGAGACCTCCAAGATCCTCAAGTCCAACCATTAACCCAGTTCTGTGTTCACCAAGTGCCACATCCATGGTTTTTGGGCACCTCCGCTGGTTCCCTGGGCAATGCCTGACCAGCTCCAGTGGGACAGTTCCAGTGCCTGACCAACCCTTTCAGGGAAGAAATTTTCCCTAATATCCAGCCTGACCCACCCCCCTCCATCTCCCCCCTCCTGTCAGGGAGTTGCAGAGCCAGAAGGTCCCCCTGATCCCCCTTTTCTCCAGGCTGAGCCCCCCCAGCTCCCTCAGCTGCTCCTGCTGCTCCAGCCCCTTCCCTGCTCCCTTCCCTGGACATGTTCCAGATATCTTGATTTTACCCAATAAAAGGCAAAATCCTATCTAAGTCCGTCATATTTCCACCTGTTCTTTAATTTCCTCCTGGCATTAATTAATTAGCTTATCTTATCTCCACCTTTGCAGCTTCTGTAACAAACACGTGAAGGACATCCCCCTGCTAAGAAATCCTGGAAACTTCACTGTTTTCATCTTTTTCATGATTTGTGGGGCTACACACTTCATA
The DNA here is from genome assembly GCF_003031625.1 of Empidonax traillii. Classification (NCBI taxonomy): domain Eukaryota; kingdom Metazoa; phylum Chordata; class Aves; order Passeriformes; family Tyrannidae; genus Empidonax; species Empidonax traillii. The sequence continues at coordinate 99,886 of NW_020956377.1, forward strand.
TTTCTTTGAACACAAGGGAAGTATTTTTAGTTTGACATATTGTTTTTGCAGATGGTTCTATTTCCAGAAAATCTCAATAAATAAGGCTTTGTTTAGGATTGCACTGAAGCAAGGAGTGTGGTTGGAACTGCAGAGAATAGAATGCAATTAAAGGAGGAATGAAAATTGAAGCTGTTTAGCTTTGTCTCGATCAAGTTTCATGTTTGGGACCATTTTGTCAAATCAGAACTTTTTAATTGTTACAGAAACCTCACACAGACTTTTTGATTCCCTTGTAAAGCGTGTCTGGTAGAAGCAGAGATGGCACTGCCTGGAGAACCATCTTTCAATTACAAAAACATTTAGGTTATTTTCAAACTCAAAAGAATGATCTGAGCATACTTTTGATCATAAGGGAAAAATTCTCCAGACACTCAATAGTTTTCTGTGTTTTTTACAGAGAAGGTTCCCAAACTTTATAGCCCCAAATGGCACATGAAACTGTGGGACGGGCAATGGTGCAATTCTGTTTGCAGTCATAAATATTGGGAGGGAATGTGTTGATTCACATTTGTTTTTTAACTCCTTGGGAGATGATTAGAAACCTCTTGAGTTTCCTGAGTGTAACCATCTCAAGATGATGATCTTGTTTCCAGCCCAGAGTGTCAGACAGTGGTTTCTCTGCCCTTTGCTTTGGACAGCCATTGACAAGCATTTGAACAACAGCACAGAGTAAACAGTGGGATGAAACCTCACAAGAAATGATGACATAATCCCAAGAATGGAGTTTTGCATGAGTGCTTGCAGATGGGATAAATGACATCAAACAGCTCCAGGCTATTTCCAGACTGGTCCTGCCTGAGGCATCAATGTGAGCGCCTGGCTCTGGCCGGCAGGATATCCCACTCTGGGACACGGAGCTACAGGGACTGCTGTGCTCACCTTCTGTGCCCATCACAGCTCCTGCCTTTCTCTCTCCCTCATCAGACTCCCCAGCCAGAGTGCATCACTCTGCACTTACCCCTGGCCAAGCTCTGAAACACGGGGATTTTTGCAGTTCAGTGGATGTGCTCTGGTGAACGGGAGCTCGGCAGATGTGGTAACTCGCTGCCATACCCGAAATGACTCGTGTGGAGTTTGCTGGTTTGAGTGGAAGTCTCTGTTATTCACAAAAGCACCTTCTGAAACTTCTCTGTGTTGCAGTGCATAAGCGATAAAGGTGACAGAAAGATGAAGTGTTGAGGCAGAAGTAGGTAATGCTCCACTACAGATCACAGAATGGGTCAGGGTGGGGCAGCCGGTCCCATCCCCCTGGTCAAACACATCCCAGAGCACCTGGCACAGGATTGTGTCCAGAGGGTTCTGGAATATCCCCAGTGAGGGAGAACCCACACCCTCTCTGGGCAATCCTCCCCAGTGCACGATCACCTGCACAGCACAGAAATTTTTCCTCATGTTCAGGTGGAACTTCCCGGGCATCAGTTCTTGCCTGTGGCCTCTTGTCCCATTGCTGAGCACCATGAGGTCCATCCTCTGCCCCCTCCCTGCAGCCCCTGACACACCCTGGGGAGGTCCCCCCTCAGTGTGTGCTCTGGAGGCTGAACAGCCCCAGCTCCCTCAGCCTTTGCTGCTCCCAGAGATGCTCCAGCCCTTGGGCATCTCCGCAGCCGGCGCTGGAGCCGCTCCAGGAGCTCCGTGTCTGTCCCGTGCTGAGGAGCCCAGAACTGGACCCAACCCCCCAGATGTGCCTCCCAGGGCTGAGTAAAGGGGCAGGATCCCCTCCCTGACCTTCTGACAACGCCCTTCCTGAAGTACCCCCAGATCCCTTTGGCCTCCTTGGCCCCAGGGGTACAATTGTGAGCGCTGCTGGCTCAAAACGAGCAGCCAAGGCCTGCAGGGATGGTTATTGCTCTCTGTGGTTCACTGCTCTGATGGCTCTTACACACCAAAAGAACCTGTTATTGCAGGTACCCTGTTTGAACTGATCCATTCACAACCAAACCTACACCAGGGAGCCTTGTGCTGATATGATCCAGTTGCTGGCAGAAACAGTGCTCTGGAAATAGGCCAATGCCTGCCTTTCAGTCAGTGCTGTCAGAACATGGGAAGTGTTCTGGCTGAGAGGGAAGTATCTCCAATTTTCCTTGAATAGTTACCTCTTTCTTTTTCTTTTTTTTTTTTTTTTTTTTCTGTAAGGATTCCGAGTTGCACATAAACCTCATTAAAAGTACATAATAGATGTACTAAAGCTGTACCAAGAAGTCGTATTGTGAGGCCAAAGATGACAACAAAAGGAGTGAAAAATGTTCCTTTGAAAAAAACTTGATTTTATTACCAGCTGATGAATACCACTTGCTGGGAACTCTCAGATCTCCTGGAAAATGACACTGGGCTGCAATTTTTCATAGTGAGGTTTAAAAATGGATATTGGTGGCAAAGTGTGTGGAGAGGAGCTACATTTTTCAGAAAACCTGCTCTTGGTTTAAACTGTAGAAAGTGTTTGCTTCCTGCCTGCCTGCAAGTTAAAGTTCTCCAGGGGAGTATATGATCAGGATATTATTTCTACTTTCAGGTTCAAGTTTCTCCCAACAAATGGCTTCAATTAGCACTGACAAAGAGGAGTCTCTTTTTTTTTTTTTTTTTTTTTTTTTTTTTTTTTTTTTTTTTTTTTTTTTTTTTTTTTTTTTTTTTTTTTTTTTTTGATATTGAGAGACTTGGTTCTAGATTTTCCAGGGAGAATCTTTCTGCTGTTGCCTGTTCAGAAAGAATATAACTGTTGATCTGGATTTTCTTAACTTCACTGTTTAGTACAAACTCACAGCAATCACCTGAACTCTTTTAATGCCACTTTAAGCAGAACAGGCAGACAAAGTGCCCCACTTCAGGATTCCTGCCCGTGGATCAGACCTGAATGAAACACAGAGATGAAAGCACAGGAAGCATCCCCAAAGAGAAAAGGGTTGGAATGACTTTACAGATTTGTTCCTACATCCTTTAGGGTAGGAATTGTCTTCCTATGTGCTTAGAGAGCCACGAACACGAGGGAATCCATTTAAAGAAACACCTTTTGGGGCACTCCGTGTGGATGCCGTGCCAGGCACTTCCAAGTGGCCTGGTGGGCATCTGGTGTCCAGCAGGGTCAACCCAGCACACACCTGCTCATCTCTGTGTGCAGGAAAAGTTCCAGGTTGTGCTTAGAAGAGAAAGATGTGCAAGGGAAAGGCAGGAGTCGGGGACAAAAGAAATACACTTCTCAAAGTTACCAGTGAGCCGATGAGCTGAACATGACTTTAATTGGGCTCTATTTATCTTTGCTCTCGGTTACTAATCCTTGCTGTTCACTGTGGTTTGGTTTAGTTGCTGTAATAAAGTCATAAATTTGGTCATGAAACAGAAGACTTGTCTTTTTCTCCCAGAAAAAGGGAGAGGCAACAATTGACTGGGAACTGAATTTTCTCCCCTCGTGGCAACAAAGTTAAGTAACTCTGGGACAGCAGACAAGAAACTCGAGGCAATTGTTAGTGAAACCTTTCAACAAACGAGGGATTCCCATCTCTGCCTCCACAGAAGGGCCGGCAGGAGCTTCTGCCCCCCCTCAGAACCTCTTTCTGAGTGGGTCCTTGCTGGGCTGTCTGTCTGTCTGTCTGTCTGTCTGTCTGTCCCCTTCAGCCCAGTGTCGGTGTTGTTGAGTTCCAGCACGAACCCACGTTCAGCTCGTCCGTGTGAACTGTGGCACCAAGCCCAGAAAACCACCAAGCTGTCTCCTCGGGGGGGGGGGGGGGGAACACAAACAGCAGGGAATGTCCAGCATGAGGATCCCTGGGTTCTGTGCTTTGGGAGCAGTGTGTAACCCAGAGCACAACAACAGCCACAGCACCAGTGCTAGTGGCGGCCAGGCTGGGGAATGTGTGTTCCAGGGGCAACAGAGCCCAAGTGAAATGGTCCAGCTCTGGGTAAGTCTGTCAGTGGAAAGAGGGACGTGGAAAGGGATTTTATTGCTCCTCCACTGCTGCTGCAAAGATGTGCTGCTCACAGGTCAGGGAGAAAGAGGCTAAACCAGCCATGTGGACGCAGCTGATGGAATTCCTGAAAGCCAGGCTGTCCCTGAAGGGGTTTCTCTCTGGAGAAGAATCATCCATCCTAGAATGAACAGCCTCTTCACCAGGCGTCCTGGGCCAATTCATTGGAGTGTTTCAAGTTAACACCCTCTCCCTGCAGGGCTCTGGTCCAGCCTTGGCTGTGGCTGTTGCACCCTAATTTGGGAACTCGGCAGAAGTGGAAGGTGCCCCCAAGGGTGCTGTTAGAGCAGAGGCCTTTGAGCAGGGCAAACCTCCCAGGCTCTGAGAGCAGTTTTTAGTAACTAAACAGCTTGATCATTTTTAAGCTGGAGATGTGGATGGATAAATCTTCCCAGTACTCGTATTCTTGGGCTAAAACCTGACTGCCAGTTAAAATCTATTGTGTGCAGCGGAAAATGCAGCCAAATGAGAGCGTAATGTGGAGAGAAACAAAGCACTTGGATGTCAGTCGAAGCTCCATTAATCTCCAGGCATGTTTCAGCTGCTTTCCCTATGTCTTTGGATGACTAGAAATCAAGGTATTTGGAGAAAAAATGTGGGTTTCACTTCTGAAACTTGGGCTCCTTATTGCTGTTTTCTTTCTCACGTGGCTCAATGTAAACAAAAGCATCCTATACCAAGGCAGATGTTTACTTGTTAAGAATTTCATGGCCTTTTTACTGTGAAAGAAACACTTGTGGGAAACCTCAAACAACTCTTTGGGAGTGCAGGGTTTTCCAGGCAGCTGCAGTGGGAAGGCTGGGCTGCTCCTGGCAGACCAGGAGAGGGGTCCTTGGTTCCCCTTTCCACCCAATACATTTCTTTTCTGGACTTGAATCCTTATGTTCAAACCCAGAGCTGGGAAGCAATTTGTATCTGGTTTCGTGCTTGCAGTTCAAAGACAAACCCCACTAGAAGGGTGGGCAGAATCCCTGGGCTATCTCAGCCTCTGCCCTTCCCTTTGCAGATCACCCCACAGCACCACCAGGGCTGTCCCCTCCTCTGGTCCAGTTCCCACAAGGATATGACTGATTGATTGCCCTTTTTTTTTTTTTTTTTTTTTTTTTTTTTTTTTTTTTTTTTTTTTTTTTTTTTTTTTTTTTTTTTTTTTTTTTTTTTTTTTTTTTTTTTTTTTTTTTTTTTTTTTTTTTTTTTTTTTTTTTTTTTTTTTTTTTTTTTTTTTTTTTTTTTTTTTTTTTTTTTTTTGAATGTTCTCATTTGTGTCTTTCTCAATGTGTTTTTTTTTTTTCCTTTGTGACCAGTAATCTGTTTTGTTTGGCTTGTTGATGTAAAACAGAATATTTTCTCATCATCTGTCCATCATCTGCAGAGACTGAGGAGAGAAGAAACAGCCACTTGTCATATCCCTTGCTGGTGGGGGAGATCAGCTCCTGCAGATGGACAGGGCTGGTTCAGGACCTGCAGACATCCCAGACAGTTCAGAGTTGGGTTCTGCCAGAGGTGCTCTTAGCAAAGCAAACGCAGCCAGGATTGTCCTTGGGGAGAGTGTCCTGGGAGATCTTGGGGGCTGGAATGAGATGAGCTTTAAGGTCCCTTCCACCCCAAACCACCCTGTGATTCCATGATCTTTCTTTGCTTTCATGCACAAGTACAGGCTGAGGTATAACCCCCCCCTCCCCCCAGATATTTGGCTCCTGCAGGCTTTGTCTCTGTGGTGGCAACAGGCAATGAAATCACTGTCCATTCCCAAAGATCAGCTCGAGGTTCAGCAACTCTGCCGTGCCTGGAGCAAATCAAGTGTTGTTTCTCTTACGCCAGATTTTAATGAGAGCCATGCCGTGCTGTAAACAGTCTGTGTGCCTTTGTTTTCATACTGCTCCGAAGAAACAGAAGCAGCATTCTGGGCCCAACACATCTTTTTAAATTTCTTCGTATCTTGAAGACAGGTTGGCCTGAAATTGGGGCTCGTATGGCAATTTCATGAAGCTAGCGAGCTAAAAATATTATTGTTTGTAGTGAAAGCCACGTCTGATATTCATCTGAGACACATTTATCCTGTTTCACTGGGTAACTGAATCTCCTGGCTGTTCTACAAAGCTATTCTTCATATTTTCAGCACCTTCTCCTGCCCCTCAGAATTCTTGGAGAACTCAAAAAATTATGATTCACGTTCTGTTTAAACGACTGCCCATCAGTCAGAGTTGGCTCTCAAGGCAGGCTGAGAACTCTGGTGAACCTGCTGCAGGATCTGCACAGCCCCACCTGCGCTGAGGGACAGGCTCTTTGACGCATCACCTTCTACAGGGCTGAGAAAAGGTGATAAGGAACAAGCAGAGAAGCAAAGCCCTGAGTGCCCAGCGAAATTCAAGTGAGAAATGACAGGAATTGGGCACTTCAGATCTTTACAGAGCCTGGGGCCAAATGAACTTTCAGTAGAACTGAGATCCTTCAAGCGTGGCTTGAGCCCTGCCCGAGTTTTGCAGCGGTGAACCTCCCCAGTCACCCCCAGTGCTGCAGTGCAACCTCAGAGCATTTCAGAACCGCCGAGCCAGAGGGAATGGGAGAGATGGCCACTGGTAAAAGCATTTTCCTTGGAGATCTGCAAACAACCACCTCTGCTTGGATGGTTTCAGTGATTTGTGCAAGGCAGAGCAGCTTCAAAGGCAGCCAGAGAAGGCCCTGCTGTCCTCTTGCCCCGTGCTGGAGAAATGGGTGATGAGGGATATAAATGATATATTATTATTCATTATATTATTATATATAAATATATAGATATAATAGATAATTATTATTACTATAATACAAATATAAATATTATCCAAAATTAAAACCTAATAAATAAATATAGTAAGAATACAATATATAATATATATATAAATTATATATAGACATATAAGAATAAACAATACCACAGTGAACCTTAAACAATTCACAGTGTTCTTACCGCCAGACTGACAAAAAAGAAGTTCAGCAACTGAACTTCAGGGTGTTGGAGGCAACAGCAACTTTATAGCATTTCTGCTATTTTTACGGGAGGTTTATTGGATTGGGCCTAAAGTCAAGTGCCTGGAAATTTAAGTGACAGAAAGATAAGAGAAATATCTGCATTCACAGACCAGTGCCTGTGTGACAGGTTAGAAGGGAATCTAATTGCTTTTGTTTTCTTCAAGGACGTTGTTGGAATTCCAGAACCTTGATGCAATTTGGGTTTGTCAACACCAAAAACCTGCTGTTGATTCATGCTTCCTGTTACCCAGCAGGTGTGTGTCAACTTCCAGTTAAGGGGCTGCAATTAGAAAATAATCCACATATGTCCATGTGTATCCACTTGCTCCCTGTGTTTGCCTGATCACACTTGTGACAGAAGGTGGCATTTCCACCAGATCTGGAAAAGGTTCTTTAATGCTCTTGTATCATTCCCAGACTTATCTCTGACATTTTTATCCACGTGCAACTTCCTGAAATACACACGTGGAACAGAGTGTTTCCTGGCAACTAAGGTAGGATTTACTCCTTGTTTAAACAGATGAATTGAAATGCTGTGTACACATGGATCAAACCTATTGACAACGTTTCCAGAGTGAGACGCAATTAAAGAATTGCAGCAATGCCTTAAATTCCTTCGATCTCGATTAACCCTCAAGTGCAGGAAAGTCTGAAGTGGAAAAAGTGATGCCTCTGTAAATGTGAGTCTTGCAGGTGGTTTCTGCACCTCTGTAAGAGGAGAAACGGCTGGTGGAGACAGGGAATGTTGATCATGTGCAGAGTCCTCTGCTCCTGTGTGTGCAGGAGGAGATGAACATGAACCATGTTCTCAGCTTTCAGGGCCAAACCCACTTTCACCTGCTCTTTCTCAGCCACATGCAGAGCTTGTCCAGGGTGTGTGTTCATTTTCCTGGCTTTTTTAATACAAAAACTTTTCCTCTCTTTCTCCTCCTCTTTTCCATCGGTATCGAAAATGGTACCTTATCAAAAGCTCTGTCTGCATATTGTTTTATTCCCAAATGGATTTTTCTGTGATTTTTGCCATGCAGTGCAATAGGAGGGACAGAATCAGCGACAGTGTGTGTTTTGGGCCTCCAGGGAGCTCCCAGGCAGGCTCTGCACTGTGGCTACCACAGCAGGGAGGGAGAAATCTGGCCATAAAAGCTACATGACAAGGGCTACAGTTCCCAACCCGAGCATTTCTCTCGCCCTGGATGGAGTGTTCACCTTAAAGGACACTCTGTGGGGTTATCCAGGAAGAAAGTTTGGAGCACTGAGCTGTGACAGAGGGGAGGTGGGCTCTTTACACCCACAGCTTTGGGTGGATTTCAAGTACCTGGTTTGTTCAGTAACTGTTGAAAATGTCTGCAAACACCATGTTCAAAAGAGCAAAGAGTGGGAGACAGGCAGGAGAAGAACAAGGTGCTGCCTTACCCCCTTCCTCTAAAACAATGTTTGAACCTTCCTTTGCATGGAAGGCTCGTGGCTTCAACCCCAAACGTCTGCACCAGCTGCTGCTGGCAGATCTGAACGGAGAGCTGCTTAATCTTCCAGAGCTCTGGAAAAAAACCTGCCCTGAGCTCTACCACGAGCCGCTGTGCCCCCTCCTATCCCCTTCCCCAAAAGCGGTGTGGCACAAAGGGAAAACCCCACTCCATCAGCCCACGGGTTCTGTGCCTGTGCCGCGGGGGATCCACGGGGAATCCATGGGGAATGTCGGGCACAGTGGGTTTCCCTGGCGGGACCCTCGCTCCAGGCCCCGCGGAATTCCCTCTCCCAGGATCCGCTGTCCCGGGATCCGCTGTCCCGGGATCCGCTGTCCCGGGATGTCCTTTCCCGGGATCGGGGCAGTCCCCTTGGAATTCCTGAGAGCGCGCGCCCTCTGGCGGTGGCACCGGGGACTGCGCTCTTTCCCGTGGGATTCCCCTATGGAAGGGATGAATCGCCGGGATCGGGAGCGCTCCGAGGGAGGACACCCCGTCCCACTGGCACTCCGGGCTGTGCCCGTCTCTCCGCGGGCAGGGTCAGGGACTGTTGTGCTCGTGGCTCTTCCCATGCAGCCTCCTCACTGCACAATCCACAGGGATCACGGAATCCCAGAATGGTTTGGGTTGGAAGGGACCTTAAAGATCATTATCATTCCAACCCCCTGCCAGGGCAGGGACACCTTCCACTAGCCCAGGGTGCTCCAAGCCCCGTCCAACCTGTCCTTGGACGCTTGCAGGGATGGGGCAGCCACAGCTTCTCTGGGCAACCTGTGTCAGGGCCTGCCCACCCTCACGTCTAAGAATTCCTTCCCAATATCCCATCTAGTCCTGCCCTCTGGCAGTGGGAAGCCATTCCCCCTTGTCCCATTCTTCCATCCCTTGTCCAAAGTCCCTCTCCAGCTCCATTGGAGCCCCTTTAGGCCCTGCAAGGGGCTCTCAGGTCTCCCTGGAGCCTTCTCTTCTCCAAGTGATCACCCCCAGCTCTCCCAGCCTGGCTCCAGAGCGGAGGAGCTCCAGCTCTGGGAGCATCTCTGTGGCCTCCTCTGGACTTGCTCCAGCAGCTCCATGTCCTTCTTACTTTGGGCTCCCAGAGCTGGAGGCAGCTCTGCAGGTGGGGTCTCACAGGAGCAGAGTAGAGGGGAACAATCCCCTGCCCTGCCCTGCTGCCCACTCTGCTCTGGATCCAGCCTGGGACACGTGTGGCTTTCAGGGCCGGGGGTGCTCATTGCCAGGTCACGCCAAGCTTTTGGTCCACCAGAGTGGGGAGTTTCCAGAGCACTTGAAGCAGCTCTGGAGATGTGTTTTGTGAGACAAGACACGTAACTTGTGCTCCAGTATCTTTGCTCTGATTACTTCAGGCCACCCAACCTTTCCAATCCCATAATAAACCTCGATACAACCCATCCTTTTGTTAATCTGTGCATGGAGATCATTGTTTGTGACACAAACAGCTGAGCAGACAGAAAAGCTCACACACAAAAGGGTGATGGACATTTGGTGTTCAATGTGCAAGGGCCATCCCAGCACTCAGGGCATGAAGTGGAGGGAAGAAAACAATCATTGTATTTCCTGATTTACAGATTATTTGGGATCGGATGCTTGAAAAGTTTCAGAGAGTAAGCCAGTCCAGGAAGAAAATGGCATGAAGTGGGAGTGATGATCACCTTGTTCTCTTTACAGATAACTGTAACTAGAGTTTTCTCCTGTAAGATCCCAGCCTTTGGCTTATTACTCTCCTAAGATGTTGACTGCCATGAAGTTCAGCTTTGGGCTATAACTGTCACCCTTTTTTATGCTGCTTTTGTCTCTGTTTTTCTCCAAGAGCCCCAAAGTGGCTATCTAATTTAAACCCACTGCTTAAAAATGTGCCACGAGGCTCAAACCTCTGACTTTGTGTGCATTTTCATGTGACTGCAGCCCAGTGTAATATTCCCTTAATTGTTTTAGGTTGTTTGAGAGTGATTCTATTCTTTAATCTGGTTGGAAACAATGCAGGATCCTTTTTAGAGTGCAAAATGGATTTTTGGATGATTAATTACAGGACATTCCAGTTCCTGATACATAACTTAGTGGTGCTCTGGGAGTTATTTTCCATTTTTCTCTCCAAACACTGGTGAACAATCTGCCTCCAAAGAAAGTGAATGCAGGATCTATTTTATTATTATTATTATTTAATAATAGAAATCCAGAAAAAGACAAAAGCCAGCAGAGGAATGGGGAAGGAGATAATGAGAGTGAACAGAGCACACCATAAGCACTGTGATGTTTTTTGTGAGTATTGTGACAAAAAGGAGTCAGGATGGATTTGAAGGATGGGTTTGGAGGGATGAGGATTTCACACCCTGGGTGGATAAAAGCACAGTGAAAGGCAGGAAGAAGAAAACTTGCTCTGAGCCTGAATGTTGCTGGACTGTGGGCTGGGAGAAGCCTCACAACCAGGCCTTTTGACCACCTGCTGGATCCCTTTGGGAAGAGCTTTCCCCACTGTAGGAACACGATGATTAAAACGCCAATTTGGCCTTTCAAAAAGCTGTGTTGCGAAAGCAAAACCATGGGGAGGGTTTGAAACCCTTTCAGCTGTTCCTGTTCTGCACAGGCAGAATTCCATCCCTCCTGCCCTTCCCAGCTGGGCTTTGGGCTGGGCAGGAGATCTCTGTCCTCACTGACAGGTCAGTCCAGCACCTCCTCACAGGGGTCTTGCTTGTCTGGGCTGCTTTTCCAGAAAGTCTCCTTTTCCCAAATCACCCCTTTCTTCTCCAAACCTAATTCAGCCCTTCCCTGAGCTTCTCCAGCAGCTCAGATCGGTTTGCTCCTGATTTCATATGGGTCCTTACTGCTGTTTCACTCTTTTTTGCTGGAAGCGGGGCTACAATTCTCTCTTACAGATATTTAAGCAGAGGGCAGTGGTTAAATCTGTTTGAGGAGTTTACATCCAGCTGTTGACACCATTAATTCCACAGCAATCTTTAGACTAAACATTTGAAAATTAAATTACTCACCGAGAGCAGAATTCAGTGCTATGAATAGACTTATAGTTAAAACTAACTGATACAAAACTTTAGGCAAAATCTACTTTAAAACTCAGTATTCATGTGCCTTACTCCAACACTCCTGAAGAGTGAACCTCACTCTGTGCACAAAGAGATGTTTGACCATCATCCAACAGTGGCCAGAATGGAATCCTTCCTTTTGCTCCCCAGGAA
>NW_020956377.1:111754-114177 GCF_003031625.1 Empidonax traillii
TAGACTTATAGTTAAAACTAACTGATACAAAACTTTAGGCAAAATCTACTTTAAAACTCAGTATTCATGTGCCTTACTCCAACACTCCTGAAGAGTGAACCTCACTCTGTGCACAAAGAGATGTTTGACCATCATCCAACAGTGGCCAGAATGGAATCCTTCCTTTTGCTCCCCAGGAAATCCCACAAACGCAGCTGAGATGGAACAGCCACGCACCATTCTATAATCTCATTTTGTGCCAGAGCTACTTAAGATACACCTGAAGTCTTGAGGTTTTGGCACTGGGTGATGCTTCAGCACCACAGGGAGCTCTAGAACAGGGCTCAGAATTCAGCAAGGCGAATTCACCAGCTATTTGTCTGGAGGGTTGGGAATATTCAGAGGGAAGACACACTCAAAGCCTCCACAGGAGTGTTTCCCATGATTGTGATTTTCCCTGGGCCATTCCCCCAAATTCAAGGTTGCATTTGAAGTTTATTTCTCCCAGGCTGTGATTGCTCATCCCTGGAACGTGGGTAACTGCACAGTCCTTCCGGTTCACTCAAGTTCTGAGCTTTAAGGATCAGAGTTTTAGTTACTGAAGTTAAAAATCTGCTTGACATGCTGCCTCATATGACTCTGCCTTAATATGTCACCATTGTTGCTCACCAACAAAACAAAGAAACCTTTTATTATGGATGTTTCTGCAAGCTCTTCAACCCAGACTGTGCTTTTCTCACAAAAACTCATGTAGGATTTTTTTTCCCCTAAAGATACAAGTTTGGTCTCTGCCAAATGTTATTGGCAACAACTAATTATCAACTAATGCACCAGTACCCTTCAGTTTCTGGAACTTGTTTAATTCACGAGGAGAGCACGAAAGAAAACAGAACAGGAAAGTTCTGCATCCTGAACAGTCTGTTAGCACAGGAGGGGGAAAAGCTGATATAAGGTGATGTTCCCAGCGTGCCTTTGATGTTGTGTGTCTGTAGCCAGGAGCTTCAAAGACACTGTTTTGGTTTCTATCTGGACATCAGGTCATAAGTCCAGCACTTCTGGCAGCTCCCACCAGCTTTTCCACTGAGGTTTTCCAAACACTGTATATCATGCACAACATTATGTTATGTATTATTCACTGGTACTGCCCAGGATCTGATGAAAGTGCCCAGAGCTGGGCACCAAACTGCAGGGCTGTGCACAGAAGTGACTGAGGTGCAGGAGACAGCGATGCAAAAGAAAACAAAAAGGTTGGAGGGGCTGGATTTGCAGCTTTTGAGAAAGAAAACTGGGGGACAAGACAAGAAGGGCACAGTGGTGTTCCAAAGGCCTGTGGGTTACCACACAGGGAACAGTGAGCCTGTGTGTCCTCAGGGACAACCACAACAGGCACTGGGTTAAGTCACAGCGAGAAAGGTGAAGAAGTTTTGTTGTCAGGCACTTGCAGAGGGAATCTCTGTCCATGGTGATTTTAAGAACAGCTCAGAAACACCGAATTGGGTATGATACAAAAATTTCATTATAGTGTTTCAGGACAGGACACTGGGCAAAGTGAGCTCTGGGCAGTGGGGAGGGTGTTGGGGCAGTGCCAGCACAGCCATCAGCAATCCCTGTGCTCTGGCTTCATGCCAGGGAAAAGTGTCCCAGTGTGAACAGTCTCATGTGACAGGGAGAGCAAAGCAAACACCTGCAGCAAAAGAAGGAAGAAGAATTGGGTGGGAGACCATTTTAGGTGTTACAGCAACACCCAACGTTGGGTGTTGATCAACAGTTGACCAACAGCATCTTCTCGCTGGTGACCAGGGACAGGACTCAAGGGAACAACTGGAGCTGTGTCAGGGCAGGGTTAGGTTGGATCTCAGGAAAAGGTTCTTCCCCCAGAGGTTCTTCTTCTTGCTGTTTGTTGGGTTCCCCCCTTGCTCGTGCTTAGCTTCCACCCCAGGTGTCTCCAAATAAACTCTGAGTAATTGCTGGGATAAGGAAAAGGTCCTTTCCCAATGAGCCTCCTCCAAATGGAAGAGGTTCCACGGCCATGACCTGGTGTAGCTCCTCTGCTGTTTCCCGGGGGTAGGGATGGACCTGTTGGGTCACAGACTCCACCAGGTTTCAGCTCTGACCAAGGAGTGCACTTTGTGCTCTTTATTCCTGCCGTTATCCTGGAGATGGGAACGTGCGGCAGAACCTGCCCTGGCTGCTCCCAGCCCAGCTCTCCTGCTGCTCTGAAGCTTTTACACTTAAACAGTGAGGAAATTGTGGAGGGGAAGAGGGAATAAATAACTTTTCTTTGCCCCCTAGCTGCCCTGTGCCTGCCACAGCCCAGCTCTCCGGAGGGAACCTCCAGCTCTGCTCCCTGGCTGTGAGGAATGCAGTGCTCTTATTTACCACCCATAAATGTCCACTGACTGACAGACAGTTCCTGCCATTAGCACAATGGCTTTGGAAAGCAC
>NW_020956377.1:115178-116309 GCF_003031625.1 Empidonax traillii
ACCTTTAAATTTCACAGGTGGCTGGGAGGCAGGATTTTAACACTTTGTGGTAAATAACTCTTGTCATTAGTGCCGTATTTTTTTATTAGGAAGTATTAGGGAAATGGAAGGAGGAAGGTGACCCTGTCCATGGCAAGGGGTTGAAACTCGATGATTTTAAGGTGCCTTCCAACCCAAACCACTCTGTGACTGTATGGCTAAAGGATTGGAGTATCTGACTGAGAAGATGAGAGAGCCTGGGTTGCTAAACCTAGAAAGAGGAGGCTCAGGGGGATCATACCGATATGTATAGAGGGGGTAAACAAGACAGAGCCAGGCTCTTCTGGGTGACAGGAGAAGGAGAAGCAGACACAGGCAAAAACACAGGAAATTCTGCTTAAAAATAGAAAAAAAAAAAAGTTTTTATTGTGAAGATAGAAGAAGTCACCCAAGGAGGTTGTGGTGTCGCCATCCTTGGAGATGCTCAAAACCCAGCAGAAGGTCCTGAGCGATCTGTTCCTGCTGCTCCTGTGGGCAAGGATGTTGGACCAGACACTTTCCAGAGTCCTTCCCTACACCCACAGGTCCCCAGTCCTGGGGAAGGAAGGAAGATGTGATGTGCTGTTCCTTACCTACTTCTGCCTCAACACTTCATCTTTCTGTCACCTTTATCGCTTATGCACTGCAACACAGAGAAGCTTCAGAAGGTGCTTTTGTGAATAACAGAGACTTTCACTCAAACCAGCAAACTCCACACGAGTCATTTCGGGTATGGCAGCGAGTTACCACATCTGCCGAGCTCCCGTTCACCAGAGCACATCCACTGAACTGCAAAAATCCCCGTGTTTCGGAGCTTGGCCAGTGGTAAGCGCAGAGTGATGCGCTTTGGCTGATGAGGGAGGGAGGAAGGCGGGAGCTGCGACGGGCACAGGAGGCGAGCACGGCAGCCCCTGCGGCTCCGCGTCCCAGTGTAGGATACCCTGCCGGTGAGCACAGACGCTCGCGTTAACGCTGCACCGCGTTCCCCCACAGCCTGGTTTCCCTCTGGGGGCTCTGGGACTGTGCGAACAGGGTACGAGGATCGCTCCGTCCCGCGCCCCCTCAGCGCTCCCTCAGCGTTCCCTCAGCGCTCCCTCAGCGTCCCCTCAGCGC
>NW_020956377.1:116727-140945 GCF_003031625.1 Empidonax traillii
CCCCTCAGCGTTCCCGCCGCCGCGGCCGCGCGTGCGCAGCGCGGGCCCCGCACACCCCACACGCACCGTCACGCACGCGCAGGCGCGGGCGGGCGGGGCGGGCGCGCGGCGCTGATGCAAGAGCCGAGCACGGAGTGACCCCCGCGGACCGACCCACAGACAGACAGACCGACCGACCCACCGACCCTCCGACCTCCCTCACACACACCCCACTCCCCCCGGCCGCCGACATGTCCGGCGACGAGGTGAGAACCCGCCCCGCGAAGCGCCGGGGGAGCCGCGCCCGGGGCCTGCGCCGCCGCCGCCATGTGGGCGCCGGGCCTGAGGCCTGAGCGGGCGCGGCCTCCGCCCCGCGCGGGGCCGGCACGGGGGTCCCGCCGGGACGGGCGGAGGAACCGCGGCTGTGGGAAGGGGGCCGCGGGTGCTGGGAAGGCCTGGTACTCCCCCCGGGGGCCGCCCCTGGCGGGGGGAGGCCGGGGAGGGAGGCGGAGGGCCCCGCCAGCGCTACTCGTTGTGTTCCGTGCCCTCCTGCCGTATAGCCAGTTCGCTTAGCCCTGTCTGGGGAGCTTTAAACCTCGGCCTTTAACCCAGAGAACTAAACAGCTCCATCGTAATAAGCGGTAACTTCAGGCTTTCCGGGTGTGCTGGTGCTGTCTCGGACACACTTCTATGGGAGCTGATTCGTTTGTCTTTGAGAAATTCTTCAGGTGGTGTAGGTGCCGTGTGTTGGCACCTTCACTGGCCTCGTTTCCCTCGCGTTCGTGGGGAAAAGGCCCTTTTTACGTGTGTGAGGTGATGGGTGACTGTGTGGCCTGGGGTACCCTGGCTGGATCCATGAGGCGGATTCATCCATGAGATGGATTCTGCTGCCGGGCTTGTGTCAGGAGCTTGGAGACAGGCAGGTCTTCGTAATAAAGGAGAAAAATTACTAATGCCATTAAAAGGAGCCAAGGCTGGCTTACTCAGCTGCTTTAACATCCAGAATGAATATGCTGCGTTTCTGTGCCCCGTGTGTGGTTGGAGCTGTGATGGCTGGGCTGTGCTCTGCACTCAGCAGTCCTTGCATCAGGTGCTTCCTGACTCAGGTGATCCCAGGACCACGGAGCTCATATGGAGTGCCCTGCTTTGGGTGTAGTTTAAGTGTCAGTAAGACTCTTTTTCTTGCATAATTACTTTTTTGGGGGGCACTGAGGCGATTCCTGCGATCTGTAGGACAGTGAAGTTACCTCTGTGGATCGCTTTATGCGTCAGACTGACAGAAAATAAAGATTACAGCAGGTAACACAGTTGAACCTGAAGAACTCAGAGTGGCAATTCAGGTACTGTGAGTGTGAGTCGCTGTGCCTTCCCAAGCTTCTGCATCTCTGGTTGTTGGGGGCAGGATAGTTTGGTATTGATGATAAGTTGGTGAAACTTTCTGAAGCCGACAAAGTTGAGGAGGGTGAAGACGAATCACCCTCCCCTGGAGGATTAGGACAAACTGGCACCCTGAACTGGTGTAGATGGTACAAACTTCGCAGTATTGAACTGTAGCTTAACATTTTCAGAGCTGTGAAGAAATGAAGCTCCCTGGTAGCAGCATCACTGGGTGCTGCCCAGAGCTGTGGCACAGCAGGGGCAGCACAGGCCTGGTTTGTGAGGGGAGTCAGTCTGTTAACATCTGGTTTGGTTTATTAAAGATCCTGCAGTGTGTATAATCCCAGGCAATAATGTTAGAGGTTGCTGTGTTTTGAGAAGATTTAGGTGCTGATTGGGCTTAATAATTTTGCATCTCATCACAGTCGTCAGTGTAGTGTCAGGGTTCCTGAGCTCACCTGAGCAGGGCAGGGTTGCTGTTTGCTTCCCATGCCTGTGTTTTCTCAAAAGAGGAAATGGGATTAATTTGTGACTTCCCCAGCATTTGCCACTGTCACAGCAGTTCACAGTAACCTTGGCTTCTGTCTTGACAGTTGCACGTGGACTATGAATCTTTGATAATTTCCCCCCTCTGTTCTTTCACTTGCTGATCTCCATAAGTTGGGATTTTGACTGTAGGCATTTGAAATAAGGAGCAGGTACGTGGAGCTGGAAGTGAGAAAGAACCATTTGGTCTACAGGGGAGAAAACCCCATGTGGGAATTTGGCTCTGAGAGCAGAAACAGGATGGGAATTTAAAACCTTTTTGAACAGGAAGAGCATTGATTTTTGGTGTGTTTGGACCGGCAACTGCAGTTCCTTCAGTAAGAAACCTCCAACTTAAATGGCATCATAGCTAACAAAACACACTGAGTAGAGAAAAGGAACAAAGAAAGTTCTGAAACATCCAGCTCAGAGAGCCCAGGCATGGAGTGCCCTGGTTGTCAGGCCAGTTCATTGATATCATGACTTGTTTAAGCCTGTGTGACCTAAGGCTCTGCTTAGCACTTGTCAGAACCCTTGATGAACAAAACATTTCAGGCACAGGCCTTGCATCCCTCTCCTGTGACAGGTGGCCTGTTATGAGTAAGTCTTGGGTTTACAGAAGCTTGGCTTGCCCTGGGGTGGCCCCTCAGAGCAGTGCCCTGCCCAAGGCCAGTGCCTGTTTTTAGTGCTGGAAAGCCACTCTCCTGCATCCAGGAGTTGTCCTTGAGTGTTGACTTGACTTTAGTGTGGTTGGGCTGAAGTCAGTCTGTCTGTGCAGACACAAGAGATCCTTTGTGGTGGTTCAGGGTGAAAGGTGTCTTTCCCTTCACAAAGGGAAGAGTGATTTGAGTTTCCTTCTTAGAAACTCTTTACATCTGATCTTATGTTTGCTCCACATGAGGAAGCAAAAACCTCTTCAGTCTTGCAAAGCATCCTCATGGAAATGAGTCAGCCATTGTGCCTGTTCCCAAAGCTGTGGGCTCTGCTGCTGGAGCAGCTTTCCTTGTGTCCCAGCAGGCTGGGGAGGTTGCAGACAGTGTAACCAGTTGGACATCCTCGGTGATTTCTGTGCATTACATCAGCATGATTCACAGCAGTGTCTGAGGAAGCATCAGAGGAAAGCCTTCTGGCAGAACTCTTCAGAAGATCCTTCTAGCACAGTGTGTCCAACTAAAGACACTCTTGAGCAGCCTGAAAGCCTCGGTGTTCCATATATATGGACACTTTTGGGATGCTGTGCTTCACACACCCCTGTGTGCAGTTCCCTGCCTTTATGGAACATGTACTTTGCAGAAATTTGGCAGAACTCTGGAGAAAGTCTTAATTGAGCGTCTAAAGTTGTCTGTTGTGTTAAATCCACACTGTGGTGTGACTGTATGGGGAGATGTGAGTGACAGAGCTGGCCAACAGCTGTGGTGTCAACTTTGCACTGAGATGACAGAAGTTAGAAGCGTTAATGTGTTACATTAATTAAAGCATGAATGGAAAACTGGAGACCTCAGGTCTGCAGATGATGAATAGGTTAAAAGTGAATCTCTGAGGTCAGTGCCTTCCTCACAGTCAGACTAGGGGAATTAAGCTGCTTTGCTGGCTAAAGAGCTCATTGACAGCTTTTAATCCCTTGGTGTCTGAGGGTCAGTCTCTCACTCTGGGGGGGAAGAGCTCAGACCTTTGCCATTCCATAGTGCTGGGAGCTGATGCAGGTCTGTGTCACCAGCCCCACGCAGGTTTGCACCTAGTCCAGAGTGTTCTTGTCAAGAGAGTTATTGACAGATCCTGCCTTTAATCAATCTGGAAGTGAACGTGTCTCCCACGTGGAAGTGACTCCTGATCAGGCTCTGTGCTATAGATGGGCTTCAATCTAATACTAATAACTAAACTAGATGGCAGGAAACTTGGACTACAGGAAAAGTAGCAGAAGCTGTAAACTGTCAAGCAGGTCTTCCCTTGCAACTGATAAACAGCTGAGATTGAAGCCGAGGAACGGTTTGGGAAACTGAGGGAATCGTGAGAGAAATATGTAGTGGGAGGTGATTATTGTGCAGCTAAGGAACTCTTTGACTTTTCCAGATGATTTTCGACCCTACTATGAGCAAGAAGAAGAAGAAAAAGAAGAAGCCCTTTATGCTGGATGAGGAAGGAGGAGGAGATACACAAACAGAGGAGACTCAGCAATCAGAAACAAAGGAAGTTGAACCAGAGCCAACAGAAGACAAAGATGTGGAAGCAGATGAAGAAGACAGCAGGAAGAAAGGTAAGATGAACTCTCCACGGTGGCATTTTGAGACTACAAGCCCTGTCTCAAGAGTTTGGCATCCCAGGTTGTAATTCCAGAGCCCTGGTTTGTTCTCAGTAATCTCTGCTGCCTGTTTGGAGGGCACATTTCCCTCCTGCTTGGAGTCACGTTCACAGACATCCACCAAGCTCCCAGTGCTTATGTAATTTCCATTTTCCTGACTCAAACAATCTTTTTGTGTGAGGCAATGAAAAGTGACTCTCCAAAATAGCCAGGGTGAAGTTTTACATGCTCCACAAGCAGTAAGTCCACAATTACAGTTCTTTCTCACTGGAACGATTAAACAGTAGGGTGAATAACAGAAACATGGTTTAAAAGGTTTCTGGTTTTTGGATAAGTGTGAATGTGGTAACTGGAGTGTTCTTTGGAATCTTTCAGGAAAAAGGTGTGTGATTGTGTACATAAACTCACTTTTTAAATTGAGGCCAATGGCATTTCAAGATGACCCGATTCAGGGAGTTCTGTTCGCTTAAATCCAGTTTGTTGGTAAAATTGGCTCCTGCTGTAGACCAGAGAAACTATACCTTCCTCCTACAGTTTTCTTCTCATTTTTTCCAAGCATCTGTAATGACAAAAGTGACTTAATTTCTCCTGTACAATAAAAAGAAAGATTAAACACTTACAAATCAGAATGCTCAGTTAGAAGATGCAGAGACTGAAACAGTACTGAGGTATTTGGGACCAGAGAGGAATGATCTCTTAGAAACCTGGAGGATATTCATACAGATCATTACTCATGTCTTACTGGAATGTTTTAAAGATTTGGATAGAAATTAGAAAACCCTAATGTCTGAACTGTTTCTTCAGTTATACCGTTTTAATCAATCTTTTGTTTTGTTTTTTTTTTTTTTTTTTAGATACAACAGATGACTTGGATGACTTAAACTTCTTCAATCAAAAGAAAAAGAAGAAAAAAACAAAAAAGATATTTGATATAGATGAAGCAGAAGAAGGTGTAAAGGTTTGTTTTCATAGCTAGGCCATCCTGACTGTGGTGAAAACTTTCTTGCTTTCATTTTCTTGGGGTTGGCAGTGCAGGAGTTCCTTCAAATCTGTTGTTTTCATGCCGGAACTTTTACATATCTTTCACATACAGCAGGTTCTGATGAACATGTTGCTCAGCACCTGACTGCTCTGCACAGTGAGCAGTAATTCTGCAGTCTGTAGTAAGGGCTGATTTGCCTCCAGGTTAATTTTCTTTTGGGGGTAGAGGAGTAAATGGGTGTCAGAAGCCACGCACAAAACAGTCCTCCAAAGGCCAGCCCTGCAAATAAAGTGCACGTACCTGCCAAGAACTCTGCTTTCCCTCTGGTGTTGTCTTTAGGGAGGATTGGCTCCTGTGCTGTGTTCCAGAAGGTGTAGGAGATATTTTTACTCTTCTGGAGTTTTATTCCAAGTGGTGTTTTTGTATCACATGTCTGTCACTGGCAAGCCCGGGGAGGACAGAGGAATGTTACATGTGAACCTCCACTTCAGATCCTGCCCTTTGGGGAAGGAAATGTCCTTCTCATCTGCCCCAGGCAGACAAAACACTTGCTCTGTGTTCTCCCCACTGTGGTAATAAGTTGGAGTAGCTGTGGGAAGCACAGCTGTGCCTGCTGTGGAGGCTGTTTAGTTCCCTTGGGCCCTCAAATGGCTGTTGCCTTGAAGTATAGCACGACCTTGCCCTTGAGGTTAGACCAGAAGGTAAAAATCTGTCCCTGCTTGTGGTAGAAGTGCAGGACTCTCTTCAACACCCTCAATTCCATTGTTAGCTGTTGAGTTGCAGGGCTGTGGTGGATTTTACCAGTATCCCCCAGTACAGTGTGCCCCTCGGGGTGTTTGTGGTGCTGTGCGGGGGGGGAGGATTGGTGTTTAATACTCTGAACTGTGGTCCTGTTTCTTTGCAGGAATTGAAAATTGAAGGGGATGTGCCAGAGGCAGCAGAACCTGAAGATGATCTTGATATCATGCTGGGCAATAAAAAGAAGAAAAAGAAGAATGTGAAGTTTCCAGATGAAGATGAGATAATGGAGAAGGAGGAAGGTAGAAGTATAACCTAGCTCAGTGAGATGCTGAAAGGGAAATGTGGTCCATCTTGTAGGTGAATAAGTTCTGTTCAAGTGCCTTTTTTGTTCCAAAAGTCACTTTATTACCTTTACTATTTATCAGAAAAACATCCTGTATGAGTTTCCCATAAGTACTGGTGTCCCTTGTAGACAAACAGAGAAGATTGAGTCCACACCTTAGTGGAATCTTGGTTGATGTCCCTTTTAGAAATGCTGTAAGCACGAAGTTAAACAGTGTTTCTTTTTTTTTTATAATGAATCCCCAAAACCTTTCTTCGCAGCATTTGAGGATGAAGACAGCAAAAAAGACGATGGAATTTCTTTTAGCCTTCAGTCAGGACCTGCGTGGGCAGGCTCAGAAAGGGACTACACATATGATGAGGTAACATTCCAAAGGCTGTTTGTAACCTAAAGGACTTGTACTCAGGGGGTCAGGAACACAAAAACAACAAAGCACCTGTTCTGTCACAGTTAATTACCATCTGGGGCGATACTGGGGATAGTGTTGACACCTGTGCAGATGGGCTGAGGCTGCTGATAGTTGTGAAGCAAACCCTGGGGGGGACACTGTTGAGGTTTTGCATTTATCAGGACACTTGAAGTGTGTTCCAGAGCACGTGATGGGCAGAGACAGTGAGATACTCACTGGGAATGCTGTTCCAGGGGGTTTTGGGAGCGAGGTGCTGCTTCACTTGAGAAATTCAGGCTGCTCATGGCTGTGAATCCCTTCTCTTGCAGCTGCTCAATAGAGTTTTTAACATCATGCGGGAAAAAAACCCGGACATGGTGGCTGGAGAAAAACGGAAATTTGTCATGAAGCCCCCCCAGGTTGTGAGAGTAGGGACCAAGAAAACATCTTTTGTCAACTTTACAGATATCTGCAAATTGTAAGTGTGCTCTTTGGGTTTCCCAGGAATAGCAGATGGATTCTGTGCTCGTGGCTGGGGTGTTGAAGGGATGTTTTCTGGCAAATCAGAAGTGAAGCTGTTTTAGTCGTTACCTCTGCATTCCTCTGGGAGAAGATATTTATGAAAATGATTCACAGAGATAATTTCTTATTTTATACTTAAATTAGGAAAGTGGCAGGGCTGCTACATGAAACTTTGGGAGTTCATTGGCCTTTATCAAGTCTGGTCACCAGTGATACTTATTTGCAAGTGTTGAGCAGGAGGGTGGGGAAAGTTCTTTCTAATTTGAGCTGACTACAAATACTGTTCTCTTGGTAAATGGTGTGGAGTCCAGTAATGTTTTCCCACTGTTTTCTGCGGTGCTTTCTATGTCTTAATTATGTCTTGTGAAGGCAGTTGTGTTCTTTGTGAGCACTTCTGGGAATGCAGCTCTGATTGGTTTCATGTGTGTGCCAGAAAACAGTCCTGCTGAAATCCCCCTGTGGATCTGGGCAGTGGACTAAAGGGGATTTTTAGTGCTAGCTACTAGCACTTTTTTTCAGGGGATGGGAGGGTAAGAATGGAAGATCTCAAACAGAAAACTTATTTTCAGTAGTTGCTGTAATTGTGAGTTTGGTGTGGGGGGGGAACGGTGGAGGGTTTTTTGTGTGGACTGGCCGGGTTTCTTGTGTCCTTGGTCACTGCCTTTGGTGCAGACCCTCTGGCACTGCCCCCTTTTAGACTTGATAATTTTCCCCTGCCATTCCTTTGTAAATACCAGATTCCTGTGAAGGGGGAAGGTTAAACCTACTCTTCCTTTATTTTCAGATTACATCGTCAGCCCAAACATCTCCTGGCATTTTTGTTGGCAGAATTGGGTACAAGGTAAGGCTGCTGGGCTGTGTTTTATAATGATATATAACAAATGTCCATTTGATTGGGCTTTGGAGTCTCTTCTGCTCCAGATGACTTAAAAAATTAGAAACCAGAATGTGAAAAAACATTCCACTTACTCCATTAGAATGTTTAGAAGGTGATCTTACTACTCATAGTACACCTTACTAGAGAGCTGTGTTAATTCTCAGCTCAAAGTTCTTCTGATTAGGAAGCTTAGCTGTGCTGGGGTTTGCTTTTGCTTGGGGAAAACTTCCTGCAGGACTTTAAATGCCTTCACAATTGTGCATTTTCTTCCCCCAAAGTAATTCAGTCTCACTCTTCCCTTGAAGAACAAACACACAGTTATCTGGCTGGGTGTTTGTGACTTGTTTTGACACTTCACATCTTCTGCCAAACAACTGATTAATTTATTGTTTTTTTCTTTTAAATTAGTGGCTCAATAGATGGTAACAACCAACTTGTAATCAAAGGAAGATTCCAGCAAAAACAGATAGAAAATGTCTTGAGAAGATATATCAGTAAGTAGAATTCCCTTTTCCACTGCAGATTTCTCTCAGGCCCACGTGGGTGGGCACAGTGGACATTCCGGGCTGGGAAGCCACAACTTGGCTTTATGCAATATGGAATTATTTATGGAATAATTCAAATGCTGGTGGCTCTACCAGGGTTACAGTAACCACATGTGTCATACCCTGTCCTGCATTAAAACATGCCAAGGAAAACAGAGCGTTGCTTGTTTTCATTTCTTGGCTGGGATGAGGACTATGGCAAACACCAGGGATTGTTAATTTGCAAGTCTGCTGCGCACATTAATTAGCAGATGCAGACTGTGTGTTGCTGCTGGGCAGAGGACTCATGTCCAGATTACATGTTAAAAAATATTTAGTGCTGTGTCTGCCCCAGAGTTGCTGACTCCTGGGAATGCTGCTCCAGCAGAGGAACTGAGGGAACAACAGTTTTAACAGCTTTAACTGGTTATTATTTTGAAAATGCCAGTGTGAGTGTGATGCCTTAGAACACGTACAGAACTTTCAGCTACCTGCCCTTTGTACCAGATTTTTGAAATACTGTTTAATGTTTCCTGTCAAGGATTTCAGTAGAGATTTTCAGCAGGGCAGGGAACATCTTGTTTGTAGAGAATGTACCTAGAAAGGACACATTGCTGGATATAACCCAGTCAAAACTACTCAGAGAGGACCCAGAGGCCTTGAATAAGCAGCTGCTGTTCTAAAATTGTAAGGCCTGTGCTGTGTGGGGGGCAATGTGTGCGTGTTGTGCCCTTAAAGAACTGCTCTTTGCCTTTCTATATTTAAAATTGTCCAGAGAATGTTTTCTTCACTTTAGGTAACAAGTGCATAATGTACCATATGAAACCTCATCTTTCTTAACCTGGCAACTGGGGGGGGGGCAACTTTTAGGTTTTCATAGCAAGCCCTTCTGAGTTAGCAGATGCATTTGAAGGGTTTCAAGACAACTCCTGAAAGGCTGAAGAAGTGGTGACTTGTCTGCATTATCTTTTAATTGCTCTTTGCCTTTTTATACTCAAAATTGCTTTAATTGGAGAACTGCTCTTTACCTTTCCATACTCAAAACTGTCCAGAGAACTTTTTCGTAGATTTTAGGTAACAATTGCATCCCATGCCATATGGAAACCTCATCTCTATTAACCTGGCAACTGGGGGGGGCAACTTTTAGGTTTCCATAGCGAGCCCTTCTGAGTTAGTAGATAGATTTGAACAGTGTTTAAAGACTGAAGGCTGAAGAAGTGGTGACTTGTCTGCATTAACTCTTCACTGTACTTTACCTGTCTCTACTCAAAATTGTGCAGAGAGAATTTTCTTTTTTCCTTAGATTTTAGGTGACAGTGAAACCTCATCTTAATTAATTTGGGAGCCGGGGCAGAGGGCAAGTTTTAGGCTTTCCCTTCTGAGTCAGCAGATGTGTTTGAACGGGGGCTTCAGGACTAAAGGCTCAGCAGGTGTGCAGGTTGTTTTAACCGCCCCTCTGTCCCTCCCCTGCAGAGGAGTACGTCACCTGCCACACGTGCCGCTCCCCAGACACCATCCTGCAGAAGGACACCAGGTTATACTTCCTGCAGTGCGAGACCTGCCACTCCCGCTGCTCCGTCGCCAGCATCAAAACAGGCTTCCAGGCTGTCACAGGCAAGAGAGCCCAGCTCCGTGCCAAAGCTAATTAGTCTGCTAATCACCACTGGATTGTGCACAGCGTTCTGGGGAGGTGGCAGCTGGACAGGTTTCCAGGAGCGGATTGAGCGTTTGTGTTAAAAAACGAGATTGTAAAAACGGCGAGAAATTGGGCTTTTGGTTGGCTGGGCTGTGAAACCCTTGCAAGATGCAGATCCTCAAGCTGTTCACATACATTTGCTCATTGAATATATTTTACCAACTGTAAGGAACGTGATGGGGAAAGGAGGTGCTTTTTAATCCGTTCAGACTTCTGTAAAACACGAGATAAATTAAAGATACTATAACAGTGAGTGTCTTGGATTTGGATTTTTCCTTCAGTTTCCTCTCTAAACACTGGTGGGAATGGTTGGTGTGTTGTTGTTCTGCAAGATCATGTCACTGAACTATGTCCAAAACCCAGAATGAAGATTAAGGTAGAGGTTATTTTGCTTTTCCCTAACCAGCTGATTTTTAGTTAGGCTGTCATTAAACAGAGAAACCGGTCCCAGAGTCCCAGGGCTGTGCCAGCACGAGACCTGCTCGTGCTTTTACACCCATGGGTGCACAGACAGGAACAGCAGGACATGGTTCTGCTTCCTTAGGCAAAAAGTAGCTCTGGGAGGATTCAGACACCAGGTCGATGCTGAATCTTAACACAGAATCAGTAAACTGTACAATAAATTTTCATAGTGTCATAGTACTAAAGTTTGCAATTTCTAATAGAGAAATGTTTATATTTCTGAAGTCCTGCACTCTTCATCACTTTAAAATGAATCTAAATGCAGCAAAATACATAAAATGTAGGTCTAAATGTCATTGTGTGGTGGCTGCAACCCAGTCTTCTGTAAATCTTGGATTTACAGAAGATGCTGCCAAGTAGTTTTGAGTTCCAAATTAGCACATTTTGGGTCATCCTGAGCACTTCCCTCTGCTCACAGTCTGTCAGGAATCTCGAGGGGACACACTCAGTGCTGTCCCTGCTGGTCTTCCCAGTGCTGTAGAAGTTTTGTCACAGCTGTCAAGTTCAAAGATGCACGTGGGGAGTGAAGTCCCTGCTGGGGACCTTAAGGGGGGGTCAGTTGTCACTTGATTGCCAAAATGCCACAGGGTGAGGGAAGGGTGTCACAGCTCAGGGCCCCGGGCAGGTGAGCACAGCAGCCTCCTCCCCAGGGAAAATGCTCATTCTGGATGCAATTCCTCCAAAATCAGGAACTTGAAGGGTTTGTACTAAGTTATAACCTTTGTTAATACAGAGCACAGCCTTGCTGGGAAGTCACTCACTTGCTATTTGAAAACTTGACAGCGCTGTAAGGCAAAAATCAAGGTTTTATGGTTGGTTTCTTTAAAAGCATTTTGAATTTCAAGTGAGCTATAACAATGTTGGATGTATCTTAAAGTGAATAAAGCCAGGATCAGTGCCTCTTGTAACATTATTGTTGTATTCTTGTTTCTTCCTCCTGTTTCCACTCCTCCTGTTGGGAGTAATGCTTTTTGGAGAAGTGCTAGTTGCCTCTTTGTCTTGGTGACTTGCTGTTGGGACACACTGAAATAACTGAAGGAAAACGGTACTTTCTGTTTCTAATAACTTGCTTTTTCCTGGGTCAAATACATTTAACACACTTAAAAGCAGGCATAGTGTGGCTGCTGGATTTTAGTGCACTAAATACAAAGTTTGACTTCAGTGTAATTGGCTCAAAAAATCCAAGTTAACAAAGGAATAAATACTTGTTCAAACCTCTTACTTTTGAGCTCTGGCTTGCAAGGAGAGCTTTATAGGTGTATTTTAAGGATGGACTTTGAGTCTGCATGAAATCCTGATTGGATTGCACCTTGGAGTGCAACACATTGAGTGTAGACTCTGGAATAACCTCACTGATGCAGGAAAAGTCATTTCTAGGAGCAGATACCAGCTGGGGTTTATTTTTTATTAGAAAAACCTCCTTCCAGTGTCCATTCCAAAAGTGGTGTGTGAACACAGATGCCTCTTGCTGCCTGGAAGGCTGATGTGAGCTTGAAGGGTGGAGGCAAAAAAAGGAGTTTCTGCTTGGGCCAGCTCAGAGAAAGCAGCTCAGGGATGGAGTTCTAAGGAGGGGGTGGCTGTGTTTGCCCCGGCTCTGCCTGCAGGCATCTTTTGGGAGGCACACCGAGCTGTGTTCCTCCACTGTTTTTTTTTTTTTTCCTCTGAGCTGGGAATTGGCTGTGAGGAGGTGTGGGAGGCACATTTTTAGGTACTGGGGAGCAGGATGTGTGAACGGGGCGGGGGGGGGCTGACAAAGGGCTGGGCTGCTTCTCTCCGTGGCTTCTGCCACGCCCAGCTATCCTGCACCTTACTCAGTGTCTGAGCTCTGTAGGTCTGTTCCAGCAGTAAAAATGAAACACATCTTCCAGTCCAGGACAGAGAAATGTGAGTCTCGTCGCTGGATTTCCCGGGAGAACTTTACAAAAAAAGTTGTGTTGTGGTCATTCAGCCTCGATACCTGATACCCTTGTAAGAATAATCTCTTTACGCCCCCCCTTCTGCCAGGTAAATGCTTTTGTCTGCCGTGGAGTCGGAGCGTTGTGACTCAGGGTTGGGGGGCCTTGCTCAGGTCACTGAAATAAGGGGTGAATGAAAACATCTGGCCTGGTTCAGCACAAACAGTGGGATCAGCTGCCCCCTGGCCCTCTGTCCCGCTGAAATAACTGCTGGGTAGCACCGAAATAAGGGAGAACGAGTTTTTGCTGGAAGCTTCTGGCCTCAGAGCAAGGATTTAATCAACTTCTAGAACCAGAAACGGTGTAAAGGAGGAGCATTTTCCAAAATGTTTCCATTGAGGGCGGGGCATTTCTGGTCGTTCCCAGGCATTGTGTGCCGTGTCCTGCAGGCAGGGGCACCACACCCCGACATCCCTGGCTTGTGTCAGCCGCGGGGGCAGCTTGTCAGGGAGGCTTGGGCACCCGGGGATGTGAGCAAGGAGAAGAAAAAGCAGATTTTCCAGGCGGCTGCAAACAGGACGGGGGGTTGTCAGGAATTGCAGGGGGTGTGATGGTGTCTGGTGGTGAGGGGGGTGGGGGGACAGAAACAGAAACAGCAGGAAAGCTCTGAAAGTCTAGAAAATAGGAAGTCGAGTGTGATTCTGACAGCTAAAGATCATCAGAACTTACCTGTTATCCTTTCCCATAACATTTCTCCAGCTCTCTGTTCTGCCCCTCTGCTCAGTTTTTTTTCCTAGAGGTTTATTCCAGATTGCTGGAAGAGCATCCAAGGAAGTGAGAAGGCCGAGCTTTGAGACACAACTAAAAGCAGATGTTGATCAGAAAGCAGCAGCTGCACGAGAACTACCAGTTCAGAGACAGCAAACTGCAAAGCCACATCAGCTTCCAAAAGAATTGTTTTTGCTTTTCTTCCTCCTAAAGAGAAACAACTTCCCCCAAGACAAACAGGTTCAAGGGCTCTTGCTGATCTTTCACATGCACTATTTCATCTGTACAAGCCTTTGGCTTGAAGGGACCTCACCCAGCTCCAGTCTCTGGGCTAAGAAATCTGGTGGGTTTAGCTCTTTAGTTATTTCAGCTGTTTTATTATTCATTATTGTGAATTATTTCAGCTTATTCTTTATTTTAACTATTCCAAAAAGGGGAAGACAGGGAAGTGCCTCCCGAGGCAGTTCAGCCAGCCTTAGTTTTTCTAGAAAGAGCTTGGGGAGACACTGCTTTTGGTGTAGGTGTGTAATCACAGATGAATATAGATAAGCTCTACATCCACATTCACACAGGTGTCATGCACAGATACACTGTCCTTTCTCATCTGCTCTGTGCTGTCAGTGCCTGCCCCAAGCCCAAGGGAGCAGCCACAGTTCTTTATCCAGAAGTAGAAATTCCAGCTGGCCCTGGAAACAGGTTGCTGCCTGATAAACTGATGATAAAAATTGGCTTTTCCTGGCAGGAGGAGAAATACTTCCTCCTTTCCCTTCTGCTTGTGTCTCTGAGACCAGGCCCACTCCTTAATGCTCGTCATTTCTGCACACTGAAAACAAGGGCATGATTCTGAAATTATCAGTCATTGCTTTCCATCTGGGATCTGGGTTAGGAGGCATTTTTCAATGGAATACCCAGCAGAAATGTGTGGAACCTCCCTCTCTCTTCAGCCTGGTGCATGGGCTCTCTGGGCTCACAGGGGTTTTGGGCTTTGTGGCAGAGGCAGCTTCTTTAGTTCTCCATTCTGCAGTAAAGCAAATTAGTTTGAAACCCTCTGTTTCTTCCCCCAGCCCTGCTTTGGGTAATTATCCCATTGTTTTCATGTATTTCTCTCTCCCATGTGGAAGCATTTCACTGGGGGGGGAGCAGGTCCTTGTGATTGTCACCAGTGTCAGGTGACATGGCTGGATCACAGAATCCCAAAATGGTTTGGGTTGCAAGGGACCTTAAAGACCATCCAGTCCCACAGCAGGGACACCTTCCACCAGCCCAGGTTGCTCCAACCTGGCCTTGGACACTCCCAGGGATCCAGGGGCAGCCACAGCTTCTCTGGGCAACCTGTGCCAGGGCCTGCCCACCCTCCCAGGGAAGGATTCCTTCCCAATATCCCATCTAACCCTGCCCTCTGGCAGTGGGAAGCCATTCCCCCATGTCTTGTCACTCCAGGCCATGTCAAAGGTCCCTCTCCAGTTTTCTTGCAGGATCTTGGTGCTTCCAACACGGCTTTACAGTCCTCTGCTGAAAATATGAATTTTTATTTAGAAAGGAAAAGGGAGATTTCTTGCCTTCGTTACAGAGAGAGCAGTCAGATGTGAATAATTTTGAGAATTAGGCACAAAGGGCAAGTAAAGAATTTCCTGTTAGTTTTTGTCTCGTGAACTGCAGTGTCTCTGTCCTGCTCTCTGCCCTCAGAGCCAGTTCCAGGCCCTGTTCTGTGTTTTTGTTTGGCACTAAAATAACCTCTTTTTTTTTTTTTTTCACCACACACGTGAAAAAATTAAAATGGAGCTTAAAACATTTTTCTTTGCTGCCTTGTCCCCACACTTCCCAACACCCTCAGAGAGCAGAGGGAGGAGGAATTGCTTTCTCTGCTCTTCTGAAGGAGCTTTGCAGACACCCCTGGGTGTCCTTCAGAGCACCTTCAGAGGTGCTGATTTAGGCTTTGGGATGTGGATGCTGTTGAGGTTTCCCTGTTGCTGAGGGGCTGTTTGGGGCTGGCTGAAGGGGGGGGATCTCCAATATGTTCTGTCCATGACTGTTTAGAATTCCAGGCCTTCTCCACTGTCCCAAATCCATCTGAGCTGTGGCCACAGAGCTGCCTCCTGAGCTGACCAAAATCAAGGCCTTTTGGGATGAAGTGGATCTTCTGAGCAGTGGGCAGGGGCCAAGCTGGAGCACAGGGGGAAGATCAGGAGGGGATGTCCCAGCTGAGCTGCCAGGCCTGTCCTCCTGACCCTGAGTGGCTCGGGATCATCCAGCAGGAGGGAGCTCCCAGCACACACAGCGTGGCTCTGCCCCCCATCCTGCCTGGGCTGCCCCCCCTGCACCCTGAGCCTGGCACAGAAAATGATCCACCTGAAATGTCCCCCGTGAGAAGGTGCTGAACTGGAGTGTTATAAAGTGTTTTCCTGCTGAACTGGGGCAGCACATCCATGGACTCCTGGCTGAGTCCTCTCAGCATCACTGGCCCTGTCCTGGGTGTGTTTTCCTGGCAGAGGATGGATGGACTCCACCAGGAGCCCTTGGGGTTCTCGACCACATCACTGAACGTTTCTCAGACTTTCTTGAGAAGAGGGAAAAGATGGAATTAAATGTCCTGCAGATAACAGAAGGACAATGCAGGAGGGATATAACCACTGTCCCAGAGACAGCAACTGGCTCTTACAAATTCCCCAAGGAATGGTCCTGTTTCAGCTGCAGTAACTGAAGTGTTTCCAAAGCACTTATGGACTGGAACTGCGATGCTCATTGAAGCCAATGGAAGTTATTAAATCAGTGGAAGCTTTTGTTACATCTCCCGACTCAGACTGAATGATTACAGGCGTTCTGGCCCCACAGAGTGTCTTTGCATGTCCAGAAGCACATGAAAGGAGGATCTGGGGATGGAGTAACCCTGCTCTGTTGCTCTGAGAGCCCAGAGCAGCGTGTGAAAAGCAGAGCACCAAAGCTCCCTGCACATCTGCTCATCCCATCCAGAGCAGCACATCCAAGCCCAAAGTGTGCTGGCCAGCCCAGACACTCCACATTTCCTTTGCTGAGGTGCAGGAATTCCAGTGGGGTTGGAGACTTTGTTTCCAACCAAGCCCACGCTGCTCCTGCCACCCAACATCGGTGGGATGGCAACAAGCAGAGCAGCAAATACTGGATTCAGGAGAGGTCCAGGACATTTGGTAAGGGGATCTTCCCTCTGTGGAGTGCTGGGGAAAGCCTTTAACAAAGGCTGCTTTTTTTTCCCCCAGCTCACCCCGTGGAAATGTGTGTATGTTCAGCTCTGCCGCTCCGTTCCTGTGGCTCGATTTAATTCAGAATATGAGTGCTGCCTGGGGGGATGTTCCAGGGAGAATGGACTGGCCCAACCCTTCTCTTCCCACACCCCAACAAGGCAGGGAGGATTACAGGGAGTGACTCTGTGGGGACACTGGCCCGTGGAAAAGGAGGTTGGATGCAGATGGGGCGGGACCCCTTTACATGCATTGAAGAGCTAATGGGATCTGACACATCCCTTTGTGCCATGGATATTTAAAGGCCTTGGGGAGGACCACACATCTTTCTGTGGGCCAGGGCAATCCTAAAGGCTCAGGAGCTGCCTGTCCCTATGTGCTAAAAGATGAGATGACGGGAAAGAAAACAGGCCTGGCTGAACATTTGGCTGGAACTGAGTTAAAAAAGGAGAGTTTTTGACCCTTGGAAGAAGGGCCAGGCAGCCCAGGAGGGCTACAAGGGTGTCTGGAGTTATGCAGGGACAAAATTAGAAGGGTCAACTAGAGCTTAATCTGGTTACTGCCATAAAAGAACAAAAAATCCTGCTGTAAATACATCAGCAACAAAAAGAGGGCTGAGAATCTCCATCCTTTATGGGGTGCAGGTGGGGGTTGGTCTCTTTTCCCAGATAACAAGAAAGAAAGAAAGAAAAAGAAAGAAAGAGAGGGAAGGAAGGAAGGAAGGAAGGAACGAAGGAAGCTGATTCATGGCCTGAAGGGCTGAAGGGTGTGTGTGTGTGTCCCCTTTCCCACCCACTGCTGCACCCTCACATTCCATGTGGATCCCTCTGGATGGTACAGAGTCCATGAGCACCAAAACCCCAGAACTCATTTCACTGAGGCCCCACCTACAGCCAAGTTAATGACCATGGGGGGCTGTCTAGGAGCTTCCAAAGTCCCTTGTTCTCCCCCCTAAATAATTAACAACATCAATCCAGTTGTTCACTGGGAGACCTTTTGGCTCTAATGGCCTGAAGCTGGAGTGACCCAGCCCCAGCCTCCAGGCACAACCACCCTGAACTGGGGACCTGGCTCTTCAGAGCTAAGGTAGGGCTGATTTTCATCTTCTTTACAGCCATTTGGGCTTTTGTTTGTTTGTTTGTTTGTTTGTTTTTTCCTCCCTCCCCCCTTTCCTCCTTCCCCATTGCAAGGGCGTTCAACTGTTCATTGCTGCTGCTGCTGCTGCTTTCCTGTTCTTGAAGTGATCTGGTGACTGAGGGCAGGATGGATGGAAGGGTGGGTGGATGGATGGAGGGATGGATGGATGGATGGATGGATGGATGGATGGATGGATGGATGGGTGGATGGATGTTCAAACATCCTCAGACTCACCAGGATCTCCACCAGCTGCAATAGGCAGCTCTGCCCTCCAGTGCTGGGTGACAGCTCAGACCGGGCTCAGCAGAAAACCTTTCAGGACTCAAAATTAACTTTCCCAAGGCACTGAAAGCCTGGCAGCATCTGGATTCCACCTGGGCTGGTGGAGGTGTCCCTGCCCATGGCAGGAGGTTGGAATAAGATGAGTTTTCAGATCCCTTCCAACCCCAACCATTCTGGGATTCTGGAATTCTCCCCATGGTGGTCACTGGTCCCTCCTGACACTGCTCTGGTGCCAACCTGAGGATCAGTTGTGCTGTTGCCTTGTGTAGGCTGGAACAGCAGCCAAATTTTTCCAGTCTGTTATGAGCTGGAACAGTGCAAAGTCCAGAGATTACAGGCCTGGATTTGTCCCCTGCTCTGCTGCATCCAAGGAGTTCCCCAGCCTCCAGGGGGAAAGTCCCAGAGCCCTTGTGGACCCAGATGTTTTGCTCAGCCCAGTGGGATATACCTTGTGTAAGGGAAAGCAAATCCTGTAGGCAGAGCTGAGGCTTAGAAAGGGAAAGACCTGTCTGAAGTAGAAGAAAAAAAAAGAGTGTGTGTGTGTGAGACAGAGAGAGAAGAGAGGGGAAGCAAATTAGATTTCTTTCTTTTATTATACAGGGTCGTATGTACAAGGTCACCTTTCTCCCAAACATCAGCATCACAGTCAGTTCATAGCAAAAACTGCAGCTCATCTCGCCAGGCCTAGAAAACAGCTCTACAAGGCTCAGGACAACAGTGGAGACTGGACAGGAACCGGCACAGGGAGGGGACAGCTCTGTTATCCCTCTGATCCCTCACCAAACATTCTGAACTCAGTAACGCAACTCAAACCTTGTGCTTCGCTCCAGGGTGGCCCTGGGGGGGGAAGGGGGGTGTTGGTGTGTTGCCCCCAGGCCTGTTTTCTTCCCCTTCACCCTTCAGAGATGCCGTGGATGAGGTTGGAGCACTCGGAAGGACCTGGGGCCATGCGTGGTGTGGGAGGGTCTGACCGAGGAGAAGGGGTGGACACCGGGCTGGAGTCAAAGCACTGGGTGGTGGGGGTGGGCTGGCTGTGTTTTGGAGGGCGAGGAGGTGGGCAGGACACATCAGATCTGAATAAAGTGCTGCAGTGAGTTTCAGCCCCATCTACCCCAGGAAAAGCGGGTGAGCCCAAGAAGGAGGAGGAGAAAGGCTGAGAGCTCTTGGGTGCTGCGGCACGAGGGGTTCCCCCCACGAGGAGCCACACGAGGGCTGTGCAGCCCCTGCTCACGGCCAGGGCACGGCTGGGGAGCAGCTGGATGGAATCTGGGGAGCAGGGGAGGTGCTTGAACACACCCACGTGCACTGCGCTGTCCCCAGGGGCTGTCACACCGCACGGACCCCTCGGGCTGGGACGGAACAGGAGCTATTGGAGCTCTCGCGATGTGCCAGGTCGGTGTGAGATGGGGCAGGAGGAGCTGGGGGCTCCCCAGGGGAAGGGCTGATGTCTCTGGCACCGGGCTGCAGGAGTGGGTGCTCTCCATCCCTCCCAGGGAGCAGCTGGTCCAAGCAAAGGGTCTCACCCACACCCCCCCCTCCCCTCACTCTGCAGAGACTCGCTCGGCCTTCACATGGCACATGAGGACACCAAACCACTGAAGGTGACGTTTGCTTTGTTCCTCCTGCTGGAGATCACCTGCTTTCCTGCAGCTTCTTCTCCCCTTCCCTCTTCAAGCAGCTTCCAGAGCACAGCACGAGCTCCAGCTCCAACTCCTTCCCGCCTGGAAGTGCCTGTGGACCCACGGCGGTTCACGGGGCAAGAGAGCCGTGACAGGAGGGGACTGTTCTGGAGGACAGCTCACCCCACACCCTCCTCCTCACCAGGATCCCCAGTGCAAGAACACAAACCATCCACACTGAGACAGTACTTCTCCCTCAGTCAGGAAATGCTCTGGCTCTCACCTCACACGGGGAAAAACGTCTGCATTGGGCTGGGCTGAGCCTTCCCTGCTCTCCTGCAAAACCCCTCGGACTCCCTGGGGACACAACTCTCCTGTTCTCCAGTCTGGGGTGGCTCTGGGCTGTGCAGGTTTGGCTCCTGCCTCCTCTGGCTGCAGAGCTCCCAATCCATTGCAGGGGGAGTGGGGATTCGCTGGGATGATGAGTTTTCCTTGTCTTTGCTTTACAGATGGATGGAAGATGTCGGGCCATGTTTCTCCTTTTGGATGCCAGGTAGAGATGACAGCAGCACTCCCATTCAGCTTGCCTTGCTCAACGTGCCAGGACAGGGTTTAGCCTCGTGCTTTCCTCACACAGTTGCTCACTGCTGTTCTGAGAGGGCTGCGAGGGGAGAAGGGGGAAGGGACATCACTGTCCTTGAACCCCAAAGATTTGGCATTTAGGACAGGGAGTGAGGGGCTGGCCGGTGCCCCAGCTGAGCAGCCAAGCTCCCTGCTCGAAAAACACAGAGGATCAGCGGGAAAGAGCATCTTCTGAAGCAGCAGCCCCCACCCCAACACGCACAGAACGAGAGCTCTTGCTCAGAATGAGCCTCCAAACAGCGGTATGGGAGCTGTACCTGGTTACTGTAGTCTGGCATCCTCCACATCTGTGTAATGGCTGTTCTCCTGCAGGGAAAAGGGAACCAGAAACAGGCAGTCACCACGTGGGTGTGTTTTGGAGGGGAAGGAGGTGGGCAGGACACGTGAGATCTGAATAAAGCACTGCCTGAGTTTCAGTCTCATCTATCCCAGGAAAACGGGATAAACCCAGGAAGGAGGAACACTCTAAAGTGCTCCAATGCCTGACCACCCTTTCAAGGAAGAAATTTTCCCTAATATCCCATCTAACCCCCCTCCCTCCCCGGCGCAACCTGAGGCTGTTTCCTCTTGTCCTGTCCCTGTTCCCTGGGAGCAGAGCCTGAGCCCCCCCAGCTCCCCCCTCCTGTCAGGGAGTTGCAGAGCCAGAAGGTCCCCCCTGAGCCTCCTTTTCTCCAGGCTGAGCCCCTCCAGCTCCCTCAACCCCTCAGACTTGTGCTGCTAAACCAAAACTGCATTAGCACAGCAGAAAATCTATGCATCAACCACTTTATGCTGCACTTAACAAGTATTTTCCACACCTAAATTCACTGCTGAGAGCTCAATATTTAACAAGTGCATTTGGATTGGTGGTCCAAAAAGACCCCTTTGGCTCTGAGGGGCAGGGGTGCTACAGGAGAGGAGTCAGAGGTCCCCCATACAGAGCTGATGGAGCAGAGCCAGAGGGATTTTAGGCACCCATGTGGGCACCATGGCCATGGACAGCAGGTGGTGACGGCCACAGGGATGTGTGTGAGCCAAAGAGGTGTGGGATAAAGGAGTCACTCCCCAGGAACTGGGAAGACTCCAGAGCTGTTCAGCGTTGTAAGGTCAGGAGCACACTCTAAAGGCTGGCTCTGGTGAGCTGCCTCTCTGTGTCTGAGACCCTCACACGACCTGCATGCACTGACCTGCCCCAGGAGAGCACCTGGGAGCCTGTCTGATGTTGGCAGGGAAATATTTCTGGTCTCAAAGCCACTTCAGGACCAGGGAGTTACAGAAAACAGAGATGGAAGGGAGCTGAAACAGTCATCCTGTTCATCTCTTAATGAAGACCAGCTCTTCCCAAACCATTGCCAGCAGATGTCTGTCCACTGTTTTCTTATCCCAACAATGGCAGAGAAGTCCACATTTTTTGTTGACAGGCTGTGTGCTGCTTTATCATCATTAACATCAGCAAGTTACTCCTTAATTTCTCCCATCTGTTTCCCTTGATGTAATTCAAACCTGGCCTTCCTTATCCAACTGGCACAGAGCTTGTGCCTTTCTTCTTCCAGTGCCTGTCCTGATGTCTCCCTGTATGGCCCTGCCATACCCAAGCATGGAATGACAGGACAAGGGGGAATGGCTTCCCACTGCCAGAGGGCAGGGATAGATGGGATATTGGGAAGAAATTCTTCCCTGGGAGGGTGGGGAGACCCTGGCACAGGTTGCCCAGAGAAGCTGTGGCTGCCCCTGGATCCCTGGCAGTGTCCAAGGCCAGGTTGGATGGGGCTTGGAGCGACCTGGGCTGGTGGAAAGTGTCCCTGCCCATGGCAGGGGGGTGGAACTGGATGGTCTTTCAGATCCCTTCCAACTCCTGTGATTCCATGGCTGTCTGGTCAGATGGAAGGGCACTGCAAATGCACACAGTCAGGAGAGTGCAGTTAATTTACCACGGTCTGTCTTTGCCACGTGTTTAAATCCATCCAAGAATTACTTGGGAGCAGAGCAATTTGGTTTAAACAATCGCTACTTGTGAAATCAAGGATAAATGTGGTTTGAATCTCAAGAGCCAATGTTTCTCCAGCATCTCCACACACATTTGCCAGGGCAGCAGAACAGTTTGGAGGAACGAGCTGAGAACAATCATGGGATTTAAAGACACCGATTTCTTTTGAGGAAGGGAAAACTATTTTTCCTGGGGATTTAGCAAGTTCCAGTAAAACTGTGGTCCACTACGAACTCCTCTGGCTGGGAGGAGGCATCATCCAAGCCCTCTTACCAGTTCATCTTCACACTCATCCCGTGCAAGACCCTCCTCCTCCCCCTCGTCCCCGTTGAGCGGCTCCTCCGTGTTGGCCTCGGCCTCCGACGCCGTGTCCTCCTGGGACACTTCACTTTTGCTGCTCTCAGCCTTCTTCCGAACCTCTGAGGGGAAAAAAGCACTGGGATCAGGGGCTGGGGGCACTGCCAGAGCCTGGGCACACCAGTGCAGAGGGCTCCCAAATTCCCTTGGTGGGGGGTAAATAACAATCTCGGGGGTTTTCTGCAAAGGGAAGTTTTGCTGATTTTGAGGAAACTGCCCCAGAGACCTTGGAAAGAACAGAGCAGGTTCTACATCCCTCCAGGGAGTGTGGGAGCCAGATGGGATGGGATAGGCTAGGCTAGGATAAGACAGAGTACAGTAGAACAGAATAATAATAATAAAAAAAAAGCAAACTAAGCAAATACAAACCATATGACTAAAGAACAAAAAAACCTCTTAATTTTCAACCCCAAGTCCATAACTTGGGGAATTTTGGTATGTAATTATGGCTTGTGCTTCTAGCCTGGATTCTTGGGGCTGCCCCTTCACTGTGAAGAGCCCAGAGGATGCTCTGAGCTGTGCTGGCCCCACAGACACCCCCACACCCCACTGACCTGCAGACAGCTTCTGTTCCTCTGCAATCTGCTCCAGCCGGCCCAGCAGAGCATCAATGTTGGACTTGATCTGCGTCAGCTCAGTTTTGATTGTTTGCAGCTCGCTGCTCTTCACTTGGAGGGAGGAAGGGAGGAAAAAATAAAGGCCTTCAGTGCCCTGCAGATCACCCGCAGAGCCCACCCTCACCCCCGGCCCAGGGTTACAAACATGGAGAGACCGCAACTGCTGAGCAGGGCAAAAACACGGGGGGGAACCCCACGCTGGAGACATGCTCCTCAGTCCCTGCTGCCTGCTGGGGGTGCAGGGGGCTGTAGGCACCAAAAAAAATCCTGTGAGTCTGCTGCCCAGGCAGCTTGTGGAGACTGACACCAGGCTGTGGCCTAACCCTTCCCCAGCTGCTCGGGCTGTTGTTTCCAGATTCTTTGGGGTGAAGGCTTTCCCTGGGAGCACCCTGCCTGTGGGTGGGTGCCTGGGGCCAGGGGGTCCATGTGCACACCCACAGAATCTCAGAATCACACAATCAACCAGGTTGGAAAAGACCTCTGAGATCATCGAGTCCAACCCCAGCACCACTTTGACAACCAGCCCATGGCACTGATGCCACATCCAGTCTCTTCTTAAAAACTCCAGGGATGGTGAATCCACCCCCTCCCTGGGCAGCCCATTCCAATGGCTGAGCACTCTCTCTGTAAAGGATTTCTTCCCAATATCCAACCCAAAACTCCCCTGGCACAGCTTAGACCGAGCCCTCTTGTCCTACTGCTGGTTCCTGGGAGAAGAGACCAAACCCCCCCTGCTCCCCCCTCCTGTCAGGGGGTTGCAGAGAGTGCTGAGGTCTCCCCTGAGCCTCCTCCTGTCCAGGCTCAACAACCCCAGCTCCCTCAGCCTCTCCTCACAGCACTTGTGCTCCAGTCCCTTCCCCAGCCTCGTTGCTCTTCTCTGCCCCTGCTCCAGCCCCTCCATGTCCTTCCTGAGCTGAGGGCCCAGAGCTGGACACAGCACTCCAGGGGTGGCCTCCCCAGCGCTGAGTGCAGGGCAGGAATCACCTCCCTGCTCCTGCTGCCACA
>NW_020956377.1:141358-159876 GCF_003031625.1 Empidonax traillii
CCTCGTTGCTCTTCTCTGCCCCTGCTCCAGCCCCTCCATGTCCTTCCTGAGCTGAGGGCCCAGAGCTGGACACAGCACTCCAGGGGTGGCCTCCCCAGCGCTGAGTGCAGGGCAGGAATCACCTCCCTGCTCCTGCTGCCACACTGTTCCTGAGCCAGGCCAGGAGCCCTTGGCCCTCCTGGCCCCCTGGGCACACTCTGGCTCATGTTCAGCTCCTGTCCCTCCACACTCCCAGCTCCCTTCCTGCCTGGCTGCTCTCCAGCCACTCTGTCCCAGCCCTGGGGCTGCCGGGGCTTGTTGTGGCCCAAGGGCAGGACCCGGCACTTGGCCTGGTTGATCCCCACCCCTCTGGGGCATCATCCACCCCCCCTGCCACACTCACACTTGAGCTTGGCTGAGCTGTTGGCGATGGCGGCCGACCTGGCGAAGAGCTTGACGGGCAGCGAGGCCTTCACGCGCCGCACCAGGGGGATGGTGACCCGGGGCCTCTTCACGGGGACCACCCTGGGCACGGGGGACACTCTGCCCCGGTACTCGAAGAGCCTGGAGTTGGGGGGGAAGGATGGAGGGGGTGAAGCAGCCCTGCAGCACCCCCAGCCCTGCCCTGACACCCGGCTGGAGCCCTAGAGGTGCTGGTGGACACCCAGGGCACAGCCTGGCCATCAGAACCCACCATGGGGCTGGGCTGGACCACCCTGCACCCACCTCCCTCCCCCAGACTGCAGGGAAGGTCTTACCCCACAGAACCCCCTCCCTGGGCTGACCTTCCCCTGCTCACCTGTCGTAGAAGTCGTCTCTGTAATAGTCGTAGTCAAAGTCGTAGCCACTGCAGAGACAGTGAGGAGAGCACAGGTTCATCCCTGCTGGGCATTCATCAGCACTGCTCCCTCACTGCCTGCTCAGCACCCCCAGCAGCAGAAAGGATAAAGAAATGGCTCCCCTTCCATAAGGGCCCCTCTGTCCTTTCACCTGGCAGGACATGGACCCTCGTCCTCCCGGCTGCAAGGGCTGCAGAGACCTGGGCTGAGCCCAGGAGGAAGATTTGGGGGGGGTTAAGGCACTGGAGAGAGGGGTGATGGCAGCAGAGTGTTATAACCTGGTTCTCTCAAGGTGTGCAGGGACAGAGGTCAGGAAGGATATTAATTTAACATCTTTGCTTTCAAAGGTGTTTAAACCTCTCCTACCCCCAGCCAGACAACGCCCACAGCCCGTTTTCTTAAGCCTGAGCTGCATTTTAACCCAAAGTCAGAACATTTCCCACTCCCTGGACATCCAGTAACTGTTTTTCCCTCCTGCTGCAGCTGTTTTTTTCCCAAGGCAGCACAGAGCAGGTGGTCTGAGCCGCTCTGGGGGCTATGGATGCCCCAGCTGCCCCATTTCCCTGCTGTGCTGAGGCTCTCAGGCAGCCTGGGCAGGTCAGGAGTGATGCTGACAGTCCCCCCTTTCCTGCTCCCAACAAACAGAATGGCTGCTGCAACCCCTGAAAACAGAGAGTCTGTCCTGCTTCCTGAAACTCCTTGAACTGGCTTATAAAAACAATATATTGATGGGAAAAGGGAAGGACTCTGAGCCAGGAGGATCTGGGGATGGGCAGAGGGAAGGATGAGCACTCAGGTGTGTAGCTGAGAGTAAATTTGGTGTCCAGCATCTAAAGAAGAAGTGACAAGAAGAATGTGTGGCTGGCTTGAAAGGCTGGTGGGAAGCCTGGTTTGGACCAGGAATTCCAGGCTGGACCCAAGGGGTCTGGGCTTCACAGCCACTGTTGAGTTTCAGGTACTGGCTGATTTCTTAAATGGGATTTTTCCATGTTCCTTGGATGCTCTTTGGCGTTCCCCAGACACCTGTGGCACACGTGGAGACTCAGTCTGTGCCTCAGGGGGCCTTGAGCACAGTGTGGGTGGTTGGAGACACCAGCGCTCCCTTGGGACCCCTGAGCTGGTGTGAGGGGCTAAGGACAAGGCTTGTGCACCTACTGCCTCCTGTGGGGTTTGCTGCCACCACCACACCCTTCTATGTGTTATCACCACAACCCTTCCCAATTTCTGATGACAAATAGCCATTTTTGACAGCCTTACAGGCGAATTTCGAATTCCTTTCAGTCTTGGTGCCCTCCCCTTCTGACCTGAGTTGGGGCCAACATTTCTGCTGGGCTCAGAGGAATATCCTGCAGCCTCAGTCCCAACCACTGCATGATGTTTGTTCATTCCCTCTTCTGAATTGCAAGGGGAAGGTTAATTCTCCTGCTGGGAAAAAACCCCAGCTGTTTGTGTGGCTGAGGAGAGGGGCAGCATGGAACGAGATGGATCTTCATGAGGTTTCTGTGACTGGTAATCTGATTTTCTTTCTAACCTCAGATGAAACCTGGAGATACAGAAAATCTCCAAGAAAGCAGCTCCCCTCAGCCTGCCAATCTATCCTGATCACCGAGGCTGTTTGACTCCAGTCCTGTTTGAATCCAATAAACACAGAACACCATCAAAATAGGAAGTCATTTGAAAGGAAAATTGAACCAGGATGGTTCTACGTTGTCAGACTCCCCCTCTTCAATTTTTTTTCCCCCCTCCTTAGATTCACTCAAATGAAATTGCTGCAATTTTGTTATATTTTCAATCCTGACAGGCTCTGGTGAAGTGTTTCTGACTTACTCCAGCAATGCCTTGGAGCCAATGCTCTCTGTAGCCACAGGCAAGAGAAAACAGTGGTGTCTCTCCACAATCAGTGTCTTTATTCCCAGCAGAAACCCCTTCCATGGGGAGTGGTTCATGTTAGGAAGTTCTCTGTGGCTTGGAGACCATGAGGCAGCTTTAGGGCATTTGTTCATAAACAGCACAAAGCTTGGGGATATTTGGCAAGATTCTGAAATGGCCACATTCCTTTCTCCTGACCCCATTCACGCTCCAGGAGCTTTTCCTCCAAGCCTTTGCTCCCCAGGGAAGCCCCATCCTGGTTGGGAAGCTCCAACCCCATCTGCTCTCCATTACTGACCCCACCCTGTGTTTGGGCACCTCCACCTCACTCCCAGGCTCAGCTCCAGCACCAACAGGATAAATCCTGGCCTCAAATACCTGTAGATCCAACCTGGTGTGGACTGGAGAAGGACGGAGAAGCCTGAAAGCTCAGGTGAACTCCCCAGCTTTTTCCAAAACTAGTCAAACAGCAGTTTGCTGGATGAAGTGGCCAATGAACCCAGTAAATGTTATTCCCTATTTCCATGGGAATGTGTGGCCAAAGAGGGCAGCCTTGCATTTTCCTGCTGGGAATCACTCCTGGATTTTGCAGTGTGTTTACAGAGGCAGTGGAGGGGTCACCCCATGCCTGGACTGCAGGGTGGGGCACCAAGAACATCTGGGGGTGCAAAGCACCAGGGTGGGAGGAACTGGCCTGAGTTTCTGTGGGATTGGAGACAATTCCACCTGCTTCAAAGGCAATTAGAGGCATAATTATGCTGGGGAGCTGGTCCTGACTTCCCAAAAGCCTCTGGCAGTGATGCTCCAGCACCTGCTGACCATGGGACAGCCTTCAGGGAAGGCAGCAGGCTGGAATGAGGGAATAATAAGAAAATAAGGGAATAACAAGGGAGTAAAA
Organism: Empidonax traillii; assembly: GCF_003031625.1. Lineage (NCBI taxonomy): Eukaryota > Metazoa > Chordata > Aves > Passeriformes > Tyrannidae > Empidonax > Empidonax traillii. The sequence continues at coordinate 144,944 of NW_020956377.1, forward strand.
AGGGAATAAGTTTGTGGCTGTCTGACCCTGCTATAACATCCCAGTCAGTTGTAGCTTAACAGACAACGCCAGGGAGGCAGTGCCTGGATGCTTTTAGCTGCACCTTTGGAATCAGGCTTTGAGCACAGGGCAGCTCTTCCAGCACAAATCCAGGAAAACTCCCGTGCTGTGTTTAACACAGCATTGCTACAAATGATGGTGCTGGGATTTTTTTGGAAGTCTAACATTTAGAAAAATGGATGGTGGTTCAGGAAGCTGTAACCACATCTCCCTGCAAACCTGCATTCCCTGCCTCCTGGGGGACGTGGGAAGTTCTGCTAGTCCAGATGGCAAAGTTTAAATCTGACAGCCAAGTCTGAGATGAAATATTGCTGGTGCTCAGAGCAGTGCAGTTCTCTGGCCCATCTTTTAGCATTTCCATATTTGTGGGAGGGAACAAACATTCTCTTGTTTGCTCTCTCTCAGCAGCCTGGAAGTCTGGAATATTGGGCATTCCACAGACAGGGATCAGAGCTCCAGGCATGGCTGAGCAGGGAATGAAATGCTCGTTAGTGCATGATGGATGGAAGGAGCTGATGTGTGTTCTGGCCCAGCCCCACCTGAGTTGGGCATGCGCTGTACAAACAGCCAGATCTGTGTCACCTCTGTTTCCATCAGTGTGGGGAATGCAGAGCCTCACTCCCCTCAAGGGGGAATCCAGAGGGCCACGTCCTGGTGAAGGTCCAAACTGGCCCAGATGGGAGGCAAAATCTGCCTGAAAGCTGCCAAGTCTCAGCTGAGACTTGTGGAAGGTCTCCACAGATGCCCTGTGGGTGGTGGGAGGGCTCTTGGGGCTCAGGTGGGTCTGTCTGTGCCACCTATAATCCTGATACTCATTTTAGTCTTTCCTTCCCAAAGTCACACCTTCTGCCTCCTGACTCAGCTCCCCAGTCTCCACACCACGAGATTGGCATCAAAACAATGAGAATTTATAAATAAAGCACATTTGGGGATCTTGTTATTTGGTTTTGGGTTCCTGAACCTGCAGGGCACTCTTCAAATACCTTTTCAAGTTTTCCCCTCTGCAACCAGAGGAGCAAAAAACTTAATGAGCTTCTCCCACACTCCCCTGACTCCAGTCTGGGGCTTAAATGAAAATCTTCACTTCTTGTGAAAATTGTGGTGAAGTCTCAAGAGCTGAAGGCTCATTTTGACATCTGTAATGTTCTACCTCCCCCACAGACCTGCTCAGTGTCCCATTTGTGCCTCACATTCCCTTGGTCACTGTTCCTCAAACCAGGCTCCCTTGGGGCTTCCCCCGGACACCTCAAGGGCTTCCCACTTTCTTCTTTTCTTCTCTTCCTTTCTCTGTCTTGGTGCCCCTCTTTCAAGGCCTCTGATGTGGGGAAAGCAGGTCCTGCCCACCCTTTCCAACCAGCTCCAGGACCTTGCCCAGGCAGAGTCCCAGCACATCACAAGGGTTGGCCAACCCTGGGGCAGCCACTGCTGCCTTGTGCTGGTTCTCCTCCCCTCAGCCAAGCCCTGAGGGCACTGGAAAGCACCAGGAGCACCTGGGAGGAGCCCTGGGAGGAGCCCTGGATGTCCCAGGGACTGGGGCTGGGGAGCAGGATGCTCAGGGCAGTGGGCAAGGACCAACCTGGAGACCTTGTGGAAGGGAGGTGATGTGGTGGAGACCTACCTGTACAAGGCAGAGGCTGCTCTCTTGAGCCCTTTGGGTCTGTTGGGTTTGGGTTCCCCAGCCATGTTGATATCTGCAAGGAAGGGACACACAGCTGTGACACGGCCCTGCTCACCTGCAATCCACCCTGGCCACGCAGAGAGGCCCCTGCCAGGGCTCCTCCACACCTCCCACCCCGTTTCCACCCGCTTTCTGGCACAGCTGGGGGCCTGCCGGACCTCCACAAGAAGGCAAATTCTTGCATTTGGAAAAACCTCCTCCTTTTCCTTCACAAAGCCAACAACCAATCACTCTGCAGTCAAGGCCCTGCCCGTGCTCTGATCCACACACAGGTTCAGAACAAGGTTCTGGGGAGAACTTGGTGCTGCTGTGATAAAGCACAGGCAATATATAAACCTGCTGCACCTTGATGACTGCTGGCAATCCATCCCTGGCTCCTTCTGGAAGGACCAGGAAAGCTCAGCAGGAGCCAGGAGGGCACTGCTGGGGGTTGGGCTGTGGTAAAAGCTCATCTCAAAGGAGCATCTTCCACCAGGGGAGGGGAGAGTGAGCTCCTCTAATCCACTGAGGGCATTTCTCTCCTTGGCCTCAGAGCCAGACATTTCTGACATGAGAATAAACATGACAGTAATTGAAGAGGGACATTTTACAAAGGTACGGAGTGATAGGACAAGGGGAGAATGGCTTCAAACTGAAAGAGAACAGGTTTAGATTGGAGATTAGGAAGAAATTCTTTGCTGTGAGGGTGGTGAGGGACTTGGGTTGGAAGGGATCTTCTCCTAAAGCTCATCCAGTGCCACCCCCTGCCATGGGCAGGGACACCTTCCACTACAACAGGTTGCTCCAACCTGGCCTTGGACACTTCCAGGGATGGGGCAGCCACAGCTTCTCTGGGCAACCTGTGCCAGGGCCTGCCCACCCTCACAGGGAAGTGTTTCTTTAGCAACCCTTGATTTCTGCCACCTGCAGCTTACGGCGCATCCAAACAGGTTTTAGCTCATCAGGCCATTTAAACCTTCTTTTTTTTCATGCTGTGTGGAGGCACTTTATGGAGAAATGTGGACAGGCTGGTCCACACACCATAAAACAAAGCCCCTGCAAAGTGACCCAAAGGAACATTCTACCGACTTTTTGTTATTAACCAAGAAAATCACCTTCAGGAGCAGCAGCAGCACTGCTGGAACGAGCTGAGCAGGAGAAGCATGGTGGGACAAGGCTGCACGTGTGGAACACGGCTCTGGAGGAGCACAGACACGCTCCCACTGCCCAAATGCCTTGTGCAATTCCTTGGGCTGCCTGTCAGGGTCTGCCAAGAGACCACTCCTGCTGAGGCTGGAGCTCAGCCCTCACACCGAGTGTTCCTCTGGAACGTTCTGATCACAGTGTGTGTTTTCCTTGCTGCCCCTCTGTCCCTCCATCCTCCCATTCCCAGCGCTCATGGGGGTGCAGGAGAGCTGAGCTGAATGCTGACAAGGCTGGACATGGCCTTGTTGTGCAGGGCAGGGCCATGGCCAACTGCTGCCAGTGTGAACATCAGGCACACCATCACCTTCCTGAGCCTGCTGAGTCACACAGCGCCCCTGGCAGGGCTGTTTGCTGGGAGGGAGAGAGGAATGAAGTCTCCCTTCATGCATCCCAGAACCCTGGCCAGCCCCAGTTCCCTGGCTGTGAACCCTTTCTGCTGTCAGGGTGCATCTTGCCAGCTGCCACTCATTTCTCTGGTGAGCTGGGGAGGTAATTACAGCATCAGGCTGAGCAACACCTTCAGGGGACAGGCAGCGAAAGCCCAAAGCTGCAGAAGGACAACAATTGCTGGTCCCCACTGCTACCAAGAGCCCCGTGGAGCCTCCACAGCCACATGCAGCCAGAGCAGGGCACTCGTCCTCTCAGCTCTAGTGGTGATGGGCACTCAGATCCCACAGGATTCCCCTGACAGTGAAAAAGCTCAGCCTTCACATCACCCAGGCCAGATTTTGCGTATCATTCCCTTTCTGGTTCCCTCCTCTGCATCCCTGAATCCACCTGCCCACCCAAAGGCAGTGCTGATCCCTCCTGCTCAAATCCAGGCACTTGTTCCCACAGTAAATGGGGAGGTTGTGCTTTGTCCAGCCAACGTGGCAGGGTGAGGGGATGGTGTGGGTCCAGCTCCCAGTGCAGAGCTCCCCCCAGCAATGGCACCTGCCTCCTGCAGTGACTGGGGAGTCTGGGAGCATCTGCAGAAGGCACAGAGGTCGCCAGGACCTGCCTGGCAGAGCAGTCCATGTCCCAGCACAGGAGGGGCTGCAGCTGTGGTTCCAAACACCCCCGTTTGTGATGCTCTCAGTAACTTGTCGATCCTTTAGAATGCAAGTTTGATTGCTTTGCTGGTGACAAAGGAAGAAGAGTAAGTAAAACCAAAGAAGAAGTGGCAGAACTTTCAACCCTGATTTTCCAGCCACACTGTTCAGCCCTTCTCTGCTGGGTTCTCCTGGAAGGGGAATATCCCAGTGTTTACACTGCCCCATGGGCAGCAAAGGGAAGCCTGCTGGGCTCTTCAGTGGCAAGAGTGGCCCAGGAAGGGAAGGCAGATGAAAAGGAGCTGAATTTCCACCTTGTCCAGGACATGCAGAGGACACCCAGCTCTAAAACAGTCCCTTGCCTTGGAATGCCAGAGCTCTGGGACCAGCACTGAGAGCAGAGAGAGAGGTTCTATCACTGCAAACCTTTCATCCCTCTCTTCAGCTAAATGGCCAAGTGCTGCCTGTCTCCTGTACCTCTGTGGAGCATCACAAGGAGCTCCTTTCCCCCCCCCCAGGCCCTCCCCATCCTACCTACAGGCTGCACATGTGGGCACCACCCGGGCTGGAAGCATCCCTGGCTCATGTGCTTGGCCTGGGCTGCAGCTCCACTCTCTGGACCATCGGAGAAGTAGAAAGAAGTTTCTCCTCTCCAGATAAACCCCAGCTGAGGCAGCACATTGTTTCACACATCAGCTCGAGCAGGAAACTTCTCATTTCAGACTGCTGTGCCAGAAGCAAGGTGGGAATGGGCTGCAAATTGCTTTCCCCGGTGGCCAGTGGCCACTGCCTGCTTGGAAATCACCATTTTTCATTAAAAATACTGTCTCCAGTTCCAATTCTCAGCTTGGAGCTGGTGACAAGAGCTTCTCAGCATGAGACACTTCAGAGCAATATGCAAAGCAGGGAGCAGCCCGGCGGCTTTGCTAGTTAGTTCTTATCCCGCAGCAGAGCAGCCTGGGGGGGAAGTTCTCTCATTTAGCACCAGCTGGCTAAAATTGGGCTGAGCTGGGCCCAGTCAGACTGTCACCTCCCCTGACAGGCTAAGGGTAAGGGCTGGGCCAGGAAGGGAATCATTGAATCATGGAATGGTTTGGGTTGGAAGGGACCGTAAAAACTATCTCATTCCACCCCCTGCCATGGGCAGGGACACCTTCCACCAGCCCAGGTTGCTCCATCCAAGCCCTGTCCAACCTGGCCTTGGACACTTCCAGGGATCCAGGGGCAGCCACAGCTTCTCTGGGCAAACCTGTGCCAGGGCCTGGCCATCCTCACAGCGGAAAATTTCTTCTTAATGTCCCCTCTAACCCTGCACTGTCAGTTTGAAGCCATTTCTCCTTGTCCTTTCTTTGATACTATGCAATGTCTTTGCCCACCCATCAGTTCCAGGACAAGGACATGGGAAGATCCAGAACTGTGCTTCAGCCTCTACAATCACAGCCCACACGTGACTTTTTGGGCCACAATGTCAAAGCCCTGAGGGCCCTGATGTGTCTGACTGGCCATGAAGTGGCTTCATTTCTGACCCCATTCCACACAGGAGCCTTTGGCCCCTGCCTGGGTGGTGGTGTTGGAGTGCTGGTCTCCAGCTCTGCCCCAGCCACGGATCCTGCTGGCCCTGCCCCAGACCTGCCCTGTCACCAGGGCCCTGCTCGGGTCACCTCTGACCTGCTCACCTCACGGGACACCATCTGCAGATCCACGACCAAGCTTGACCTGGGATGGCCATCCCTTGGGCACCCCCTGTGGAACTGGGGAACAGGATACACTACCCTGATAAGGCCTGGAGTCCCATCAGAGAATGCAAACAGTGCCAGCTCTCTGTGCTGAGTTACTGCTGGTGCCACGGGGCTGTTTTTGGCATTGACTCGTGCTAAGACCAGCCTGGTCCACCAAACTCCAAACACACACCCTGCTGTTTGAACTTGGATGTGACAGATCAGCTGGTGGCTGGCCTGGAAATTTGTGACTGGCAGTCAATCAGTTTATACCATAAAAGTCCAGTCCCCTTTCACACAGGCAGGTTCTTCCACCAGAGCCCTTCCTGGGGGTGTGTGAGTGGAGATTCCTCCCTTGGGTGGGGATTCCCCCAAAGGACACTCCTGGAGGTCGAGAGAAAGGATCTTCCCAAAAACACTGGTCTGGGGGAGTTACAGCAAATCCCTACTTAATACTTATTTCTATTTGCCAGCTTTAATATAACTGCTTCAGTAATTGCTTCAATATAGTGCACTGTCCTATCTTATCTTACTGCTGGTAGTTTTAGCTTTTATATCGTGTGGCAAATAATTCTGATCAAGATCTTTTGTCTGACCACTTGTAATGATAAATGATTCATTTTATATAGATGTTCTCATTTTGCCAGTCATTAAAACCTGCGGGACAAAAGCGGTTCAATCCCATCTCTGTAATTCCTTAAATTCAAAACGTTGACATAACTCTGCAACTCCCTGACAGGAGGGGGGAGTCCGGTGGGGGTTGGGCTCTGATCTCAGGCAACCAGTATTAGGGCAAGAGGGCACAGCTTAAGCTGGGGGTTGGACATTAGGAAGAAGTTTTTTCCAGAGAGAGTGCTCAGCCCTTGGAATGGGCTGCCCAGGGAGGGGGTGGATTCACCATCCCTGGAGGCGTTTAAGGTGAGACTGGATGTGCCACCAGTGCCACGGGCTGGGTGACAAGGCGGTGTTGGGTCAAAGGCTGGACTCGACGACCTCACAGAGGTCTTTTCCAACCCAGCTGGTTCTGTGCTAACCCCGAGGCTGCGACCGCAGCCCGGCTCCTCCCCGGGAAGGACTCCAGGACGCGTTTCATCCACGGGACAACCGCCCCGCGCTGCCCACCCCCGGGGCACCCCGGAGCGGCGGAAGGAGCTACTCACCCAGGGTCTGTCCGGCCAGCACGCGGCCGTTCTCGCCCAGCACGGCGGCGCGCGCGTGCCTCTCGTTGGAGTACTGCACGAAGGCGTAGCCCTTGTGCACGGAGCAGCCCACCACCCGCCCGTACTTGGAGAAGATGGTCTCCACGTCCGACTTCTTCACCACGGCCGTGTTGAGGTTGCCGATGAACACCCGCGAGTTGATGGACTTGGGGTCATTCTTGTTCGTGATGTTGCTCGTCTGCACCTTCAGGGACATCTTGGACGCCTGGAAGAGGGAGTCGGGGGAGTCAGGGAGGGGGAGTGCCAAGGGAAGTGCCAGGGTGTCACAGGAAGGGCTGGGGGACAAATCTCTCAGTGAGCCTGGAGTGAGGGAGCCAGCTCCTCAGCTTCAGCTAGTCTTCAACTAGCCTCAATTTCAACCAGCTCTTCAACTTCAACAGCAGGGGGATCCCACCCCCAGGGGATCCCATCTCCAGGGGATCCCACCTCCAGGGGATCCCTCCTGGCACAGTCAGTTCTAAACTCTTGCTGGAAACCAGCTGATGATGCTGACACCTGGCCGGTCCTGTACAGGGCCAGGAGTTGGACCCCACTGGGTGCAGCTCAGGGTATTCTATGATTCTAAGGCTGTTTTTAGGGGAGAAAACAAGATTTTTAAATAAATTTTGCCTCTTTAATGCCGTTATACAAAAGCTTTTGCCTCTCTATAACTAATTACAATTCAAAGAGCTGCTCTTTTTGAAGCTGTTTGCATTCAGCACCTTGGTTCATGCCCACTTTGGCAGCCTTTCCCCTGCCACCACCCACCAGTACAGCCCAGCTCTCCCCACACATAGGTACAGCCTCGTCCCCACAGGTCCCCTCTTCACACGTGGAAGAGGTCTCGAGTTTTCTGGACGCAAACAAGCAGATCTGAGCAGTGAAGCAGCCCCTGTGCTCCCGAGCGGTACCTGCACTGCACTGCCCGGGCTTCGAGCTGGGTTTTGTGCTTCAAACAGGAGGTGTCACTGTTAGCTTGGAAATCCCAGAGCCATCAGCCAGATCAGCCGGGAGCCGCTCCAACCCCCTCCCGTGGCTGCACGGCACCAGGCTCCAAGTCTCTTGCTTAGAGTGGCTCATGGGCAGCCCCTGAGAACAGGTTTCCCCTCTGAGGACTGAGGACCAAGAGACAAGGCTGGCAGCTGTGTGGAACCAAAGCCAGGCTGGCTGCTCTCAGGCTGCCTGCCCAAACCTCATTTCCATCTTCCAGGCACAGGGGCACGCTTTGGGATCGCTACTGTGCTGCAGACACGGGCTGTGGGATTTACTTGGGAACATTGAAGTGCTGCTCCTCCCCATCCCCTTCCACCAGCACCCACCAAGGGCAACACCATCAGGGTGCCCACAACTTCTGGAGGTCCCCAAGCCTGGCACAGGGGATGCACTGCTACCACGGAGTGCCCTCCCTGGTGATCCCCAGTGATCTGCCCTGGCACTGGGGCAGAGCTACAGCCCTGCCTGGCTTTGGGGTTTTGGCTCTGTGGGCTCAAAGCCCAAGTCTGAGCTGGGGACAGTGGCAGCTGCCTGACTGGATGGGTTGCAGCCCCTGTGGGCCCTGTCACCCTGTGCCCAAGCCCTGGCAAGCTTTGCTTGCCCACAGCCCAGCCTGCCCGAGGCACTGAAACCGAGTCAGTTAGTGCTGAGTCTAAACCAGAGTTACCTTCCCTACACTTCCCACCTGGCAGGCAGAGCCTGGGAAAGAGCCACGATATTGTGGGGTTGCACCCAACACTTCCCAAAAACCCCAGCCCTCCTTCTTCCTTGTCCTCTCCTGCACAGACCTTCCCCACAGGATTTCTGTCTCCTCTTAAACCTGTCTGGGGGCAGAACATCATCAGGGCAGAGCCATTTCGGCTCCTCAGGCGATGGATGTTCTTCCTCGGGATACCCAGCAGGGGCTGCTCCTGCCCACAGTCCCGTTTTGCCCGAGGGCACCTGTACCCACCCAGACAAGCAGCACCTCTGGCTGTGTATTCCCGGAATTGGAAACTTCAGTCCAGGATGGAGACAAGGGAGGAGATTCATCCACCCCACGGGCTTGGAGCTTGGAGCCCACCTGGGGAGCCACAAGGGTGCTGTGACAGCAGCTCCACCGCTGGGCTCTGTACAGCCCAGATCCACCTGGACACTCCAACCCTTTTATCCCTTAAAACCAGACCATCCAGAGCACTGGAGACACTTGGCAAGTCCGAGCCTCAGTGTGAGGATGAGACTCCACAAACAATAAATCTCCTCTGGCTCCAGCCCGGGTGACTCCATTAACCTGCCACTGAGACTGGAAATAATCTTCCTGCTAAATCCAATCAAACAAAGAGTTAGGCTTTGTCTGAGCTCTGGCTTCTTGCATCTTCCCTTTTGCACTTACGGATTAGAAGAGCCAGAGACTTTTGTTTTATTACTTTCAAAACAATTCCTGGCAGACAGATCGTTCCTAAAAACACTGGGAAAAAGAGCCAAAGGACAGGACTTTTAAAGGAATCGAAGTGACTTCAACTCTCAGCCTTTGGCAAGTGGTGCCCAGCCTCCTCAGGTTGCTCCAACTTCCAAACCATAAATCCACCTTTGCTTAATGCTCTCTATTTTAATTTAATTTAAGCCCAAATCCTTCCCAAGGACTGATCAGCCCAGCCAGGTGTCATCCCCGACAGCCTGAAGCTCTGCCCAGCTGTTTGCAGCTGCAAACTCCAGTTACATCAGGGCTGAGCTCCTTAAGCCTGTGTGGGAGGGATGTGGGTTAAGCTGCCTCTGTGCACGGGACAGAACAGGCTGGCTGGAGGATTCAGGTAGGATGGGGGTATAAAAGTGTGTTTTCCCCCAGATCTGGTGGGCTGTGTGTCCCCTCTCAGTGGGTGCAACATGAGCCAGCTCTGCAGCTGCCCATGGGCAGGTTTGCTTTGAAGACCTGGATGAAGCTGAAGCGTTTCTCAGGTGGGCATGAAGGTACCAGATGGACCTTCAGCTGCAGAAGGACATCTCCTAAGGCATCTCCCAAGGTAAAACCCTGGCTGCCATGGAGGTGGGGAGGGTGAAAAGGAACCTGCACCTCTCCAGGTCCCTGCTGCCCATCCCCACCTCCTTCTGGCTCCTGCGACCTTCCCACCTGCTCCCTGCAGCTGGACCAGCACGTGCTGTGCTTGTTCCCTGCGTGGTCTTGCCACACCAGGGACACAGCAGACCTGCTGTGACCCCCTGGCTGTCCCTGCCCTGGAGGTTCAGGGGTGTCACAGCGAGTGTGGTGTCTCTCCTCTGCTGCCTCCACCTGGGATGCTCAGTCCCAACCATCCCATGAAAGCCTTTGAGGCTGGAGACGAGAGAAATGACTTTCACCCCTGGTTGCAGGGAGGGGTGATGGGTTGGGGAGCTCAGCACCCCCTCCCTCGGCACAGCCTTCCCTGGGGAGCCCCTCTGGCTCCGGGGCCACGCCAGGACACGGCAGGAGCTGTGCCTGGGGCTGAGGACGATGGGACGGGGCCACCAGATGGCAAAGCCAAGGTCAGGCAAGGTGAGGGCTGTGCTGCTGGGAAGGGCTTGGGAAGGAGCCAGTGGGAACCCGCCGCCTCTGCAGATGGGACGCTCTCCCAGGGCCATCTGCCCACACACTGCTGTCCCTGCACGGGCAGGGATTTGGCAGGCAGGGCTGGGAAGGCCAAGGCTGGGCAGCTGGGGCTCTGGGCTTCCAGCATGGCCCTGCTCTGAGCTTTTGGGATCTCCCAGTGCCTGCCCAAGTCTCACTTTGCACCTTATAAACCCCTCCGTGTTCAAACACCCCGTGCAAAGAGCTCTTCTGCTGCTCATGCCCAGCATTCCCTGGAGGAAACAGCCTCCCACTCATTTCTGGTTCCTCTCACTCACAACAGTCATTTTACACCACTTCTTGGCCCCCCCACTGTAAAAACTAGAGAAGGACATTTTAATCATCTGCCGTGGTTTTGCCCACCAGCCCATCCCTGGGGCTGAGGATGGTTTTGTCCAGGTAATTTCCGGACAAAAAGACCAATCAAAAGTCCAGTGACCCCTTTGCTAATTACATTTTCAAGAAAACGGAAGAGAAGGTTTTTTTTGCGCAGTTGAAATCAGGGGTAGCAGCCATGTAGGGGAGAGGAGTAGCGGGCCCGAGCAGGGCCAGACTCCCTCCTCCCCCGGCTTGGGCCAGGTTGGGGGGAGCAGGTGCAGCACTGAAGTCCTCCCTTCTCTCTTGTAAGAGAGTGAAGAAAAAAAAGTTTAAAAGACGAACTGCTTGGACAGAAACTGCTGTGGAAGAATTCCAGCCGAAAGATAACGGAGCTTCCAAGGTCAAAGCTGGCAGCTGAAGCTGCAGCAAGAAAAGTGCGAAAGGGGGGGCTTGTTTCCCCCCCCCCCCCCCCCCCCCTTTTCACTCTCTCTCCTCAGCAGGGAAAAGACTGAAAAGTAATCCCTGCTACTTGTAAAAGTTTGTTGGAGTAAGGAGACCCCCCCATGCAGCTAATAGAAGAGTCTGTGGATGTACTAAAGAGAACCGAGACTTCATGAGAAGAACTGAAGTGAGGCAGAGTCCTGGTGGAGATTTGTGACCCTGAGGGAAACCTGTGCTGCAGCAGTGATGACTCAGGTGGGATACTGGGATCCATGTGTGTGTGGATCCATACTGCTGTTGAAGATTTTGTAACTCTGAGAAATCTCATGCTGGAGCGAGACGGCCCATGTGAGATGTTGGAATCCGTGTGTGTGTGGATCTGTGCTAGACCCATGCCGAGAAGTCTATCAAGGACTGTTCTCCCATGGGGAGGGACCTCCACAGGGAAACAGGGGTGAACTCTTAAGCCATTATCCCCTGTAACCCTGTGGAAGAAGATCCATAGTAGGCAAGTGTCCCCTTGCAAGCCTATGGAAGGAAGACCCTTCAGGACCTGGGTAACCCCCAGCCTTCGGTCTTAGCCCAGGAGGGGGGTAAGCCCAGCCCCAGAAGCCAACACAGAGCAAGAATGAGAGAGAAAAAGTTCCAGCTGCAATGAGAATACTGCTGCTACTGAAGATCTATTACTAGAGAGAGAGAGCTGGAACTCTGAAAATAGAGAATGAGACTACTTCTTCTCCTTGGACTAGTATAAAAGGGGAAGAAGTATTTCTGTAAATATATAGCACTTCAACTTGAATAGAAATTGTTGTAGATATAGTTCTTTAGTTTTTAATTTATTAGTAGTTTTTGTTTTACTAGTAATAAATGTTTATACTATTTTCCCCAAATCCTGTCTCTCTTTTGTCTGCAAAACCCTTCTCTCAACTAGTAGTAATTGTGTGGGGGGTGGAAAGCAAATTGACCCAGAGCAAAACCATGACATCATCACACTTAACATTTCATATTCCTCCCCACTGCATTCCAGGGCACTCTGTGCTGTGTCCAGATTGAAGCCACCACCACTTAGTGTGCTCTCAATGGGAAACAGCCCAGCTCTCCAGCTGTGGAACAGTGTCCTCTCCAGCCACCAGAGCTTTGATAGGCCATGGAAAAAGCTCATCTCATTCCACCCCCTGCCATGGGCAGGGACATCTTCCACTAGCCCAGCTTGCTCCAAGGCCCATCCAACCTGGCCTGGGACACTTCCAGGGACCCAGGGGCAGCCACAGCTTCTCTGGACAACTTGTTTTCTGACTGAAACAGTCCTTTGAGCTGAAAAAAAGGCAGTTTTAAAGAGAAACATGTCCAGCTGCAAGACAGAGGGACTCCCCTGATGGCACTGCAGAGCCCCACCGACAGCACAGAGCTGCACATGCACTCGGAATCACGGGCCCCAGCAGCTCCAGTGCCAATCATCTTCCCCCCCAGAGAGCCCTGAGTAATTTGGTAGTGAGTCCCCAAACAGCAGAGCCGGGCTCTGAAGTGCTGGTTTAATAACCAACACAAACCCTGCAATCTTTTTAATAACTTCTGAGCCCCCGAGTCCTGCACGGACACCCGGAGGGCTCAGCCTTCCTCCCGGAGAGCAGGAGGACCCTGCTCACTGCTGAGCTTCAATAAATAGAGGAGAGCGGCAGGAAACCAGCTCTTGGCTTTTCTGGGGAGAACAGCTTCGATTCTACCAGACATGACTGTTAAAGGACCGGGAAGTTACTGAAAAAAGGGCACAGACAAAGATGTCACAATCATTAGACTGGTTGTGCAGCACCAGGCCTGTCTTCTGGGGAAATCCCTGCTGTGCTGAGAGCTGGAGGTGAGCTCAGCAGGAGCCAGACCAGCTGGGTCTGAAGCTGTGGGGTCCCTTGGCAAAGCTTGTTCCCCCTGCAAAGTGCAACCAAGCCCATCCCAGTGAGGGAGGATCCTTTCTCTGCAGAGTGAGTGGGTCCTTGAGTGCTGATTGGGGCTCTCCCCTCTCCCACCAGACGAGGGGGCTTCTTGGGCACGGACTGGGAATTTTTCCAAACCCTTCCCAGGGCTCCACCTTGCAGATCACAGAATCGTTAGGGTTGCAAAAGACCTCTAAGAGCACCAAGTCCAACCATCAACCCAGCACCACCCCCGTGCTCACCACTAAACCGTGTTCCAGCTGCTATTCCAACACTCTCAGCAATGGTGACTCTACCACTGCCCTGAGCAGCTTGACAACCCAATTCCATCAGGAATTTTTTCCTAACATCCAATCTAAGCCTTTCCTGGCCCTACTTGAGGCCATGAGGCTCCCACCTGGCTAAGCCCAGGCGTGTCCCAGTTCAGGTTTTGTCAGTGGCAATCACTCCCAGTCCCTGCAGAGGCCCCTCCCGAGCAGGCAGCTCACCTGAGCCCAGTTGCAGCCCAGTTTCCAGCCTGTGTTTTCCTTGGAAGAGTGAAATCTTGTTAACACCTGACCTGAAGGGAGACGCCAGCACTGTCATAGCCCGCCAGGACAAGAAGTAGTGGTGCCTCTGCACCCTCTGGGAGAGCATCCAGACATTCCTGCCTTTGCAAGCAACCTGGAAACTCCTGGGGAACTGGGACTGTTTATAACTGACCTCAGTGCCTGCTCCACCGAGCACTCAGCTCCCACTTTATGGGGTGAATGAGGGGAGAGCTGCTCCCCACCCTGTTCCCCTTCCCCTGCTGGGGTGGAGGCTGCACCATCCCCTGCACTCAGGCTGGCTGTCAGCAGAATTGGCTCCCTCACAGTCCCCCCTCAGCTCTCCATCTTGCTGTGCAGAGTCTCCCTTCTTTAATTTTTGACTAAAACAAGTCATTTTGAGCTGGAGAGATCCTGCCAATCCTTCGAAAACCTGGCTCTGGTTTCAATTTCAGTGCAGCTGAAATCCTTCATGAAGGAGCCATAAATAATCAATAGCTGTTGTAATAAGTATTTAATCAGCTGTTAAAGGTGCAATGGTCACAAAGTCTATCAGGTCAGCACACAGTTTATAGCTGCGGCTCGTTACCATCTGTCCAACATATTATCCATGCCTGTAGAAGCTTAAAAATCTATTCATTAGAGCTTTAAATCCTTCCTAATAAGTGTGATAAAGGGATGACCTAGAGCTGGACACTGAGATCCATCCAGGCAGCCCTTGGAGCAGCCCTGCTCCTCACCCTGTGTGTCTCCACAGATCTGGGGCTCCCTCCACCTGCTGCACAGCTCATTGCTCATGTGTGGGGTCATGCTAAAGCTGCTCCTCTGCATCCCCTTTGGAGGTAATGTTCTATCCCAGAGAATTATGGAATGGTTTGAGTTGGAAGGGACCTTTAAAGACTGACTTGTTCCACCCCCTGCCATGGGCAGGGACACCTTCCACTAGCCCAGGCTGCTCCAAGCCCCGCCCAACCTGGCCTTGGACACTTCCAGGGATGGGGAATCCCCCACTTCCATCTGCTTGACAAGGCCAAAGTCTCTCTTTGGGCCACATCAGACCAACACTGTCCCAGCAGCAGAACAATGGGACAGTGAGGAGCACCCCGAGTCCCCCTGAACCCCAGTCCTGCCCTGCAGCTCAGAGCTGAATCCTTTTGGAAACCAGGATGTCTGTCATCCCCTGACGAGGGTGCTCACGCAGGTATCAGCCTTGGGGGGGTTCAGTTTGTGTCTCCACTCCCACACTACCAAAACTGCATCTAAAACATGGGAGT
>NW_020956377.1:159897-163268 GCF_003031625.1 Empidonax traillii
GAAATCTCATGCTGGAGCGAGACGGCCCATGTGAGATGTTGGGATCCGTGTGTGTGGGGATCCGTGCTAGACCCATGCCGAGAAGTCTATCAAGGACTGTTCTCCCATGGGGAGGGACCTCCATAGGGAAACAGGGGTGAACTCTTAAGCCATTATCCCCTGTAACCCTGTGGAAGAAGATCCATAGTAGGCAAGTGTCCCCTTGCAAGCCTATGGAAGGAAGACCCTTCAGGACCTGGGTAACCCCCAGCCTTCGGTCTTAGCCCAGGAGGGGGGTAAGCCCAGCCCCAGAAGCCAACACAGAGCAAGAATGAGAGAGAAAAAGTTCCAGCTGCAATGAGAATACTGCTGCTACTGAAGATCTATTACTAGAGAGAGAGAGAGCTGGAACTCTGAAAATAGAGAATGAGACTACTTCTTCTCCTTGGACTAGTATAAAAGGGGAAGAAGTATTTCTGTAAATATATAGCACTTCAACTTGAGTAGAAATTGTTGTAGATATAGTTCTTTAGTTTTTAATTTATTAGTAGTTTTTGTTTTACTAGTAATAAATGTTTATACTATTTTCCCCAAATCCTGTCTCTCTTTTGTCTGCAAAACCCTTCTCTCGACTAGTAGTAATTGTGTGGGGGGTGGAAAGCAAATTGACCCAGAGCAAAACCACGACATCATCACACTTAACATTTCATATTCCTCCCCACTGCATTCCAGGGCACTCTGTGCTGTGTCCAGATTGAAGCCACCACCACTTAGTGTGCTCTCAATGGGAAACAGCCCAGCTCTCCAGCTGTGGAACAGTGTCCTCTCCAGCCACCAGAGCTTTGATAGGCCATGGAAAAAGCTCATCTCATTCCACCCCCTGCCATGGGCAGGGACATCTTCCACTAGCCCAGCTTGCTCCAAGGCCCATCCAACCTGGCCTGGGATACTGCCAGGGATCCAGGGGCAGCCACAGCTTCTCTGGACAACTTGTTTTCTGACTGAAACAGTCCTTTGAGCTGAAAAAAAGGCAGTTTTAAAGAGAAACATGTCCAGCTGCAAGACAGAGGGACTCCCCTGATGGCACTGCACAGCCCCACCGACAGCACAGAGCTGCACATGCACTCGGAATCACGGGCCCCAGCAGCTCCAGTGCCAATCATCTTCCCCCCAGAGAGCCCTGAGTAATTTGGTAGTGAGTCCCCAAACAGCAGAGCCGGGCTCTGAAGTGCTGGTTTAATAACCAACACAAACCCTGCAATCTTTTTAATAACTTCTGAGCCCCCGAGTCCTGCACGGACACCCGGAGGGCTCAGCCCTCCTCCCGGAGAGCAGGAGGACCCTGCTCACTGTTGAGCTTCAGTAAATAGAGGAGAGCGGCAGGAAACCAGCTCTTGGCTTTTCTGGGGAGAACAGCTTTGATTCTACCAGACATGACTGTTAAAGGACCGGGAAGTTACTGAAAAAAGGGCACAGACAAAGATGTCACAATCATTAGACTGGTGCTGAGAGCTGGAGGTGAGCTCAGCAGGAGCCAGACCAGCTGGGTCTGAAGCTGTGGGGTCCCTTGGCAAAGCTTGTTCCCCCTGCAAAGTGCAACCAAGCCCATCCCAGTGAGGGAGGATCCTTTCTCTGCAGAGTGAGTGGGTCTTTGAGTGCTGATTGGGGCTCTCCCCTCTCCCACCAGACGAGGGGGCTTCTTGGGCACGGACTGGGAATTTTTCCAAACCCTTCCCAGGGCTCCACCTTGCAGATCACAGAATCGTTAGGGTTGCAAAAGACCTCTAAGAGCACCAAGTCCAACCATCAACCCAGCACCACCCCCATGCTCACCACTAAACCGTGTTCCAGCTGCTATTCCAACACTCTCAGCAATGGTGACTCTACCACTGCCCTGAGCAGCTTGACAACCCAATTCCATCAGGAATTTTTTCCTAACATCCAATCTAAGCCTTTCCTGGCCCTACTTGAGGCCATGAGGCTCCCACCTGGCTAAGCCCAGGCGTGTCCCAGTTCAGGTTTAGTCAGTGGCAATCACTCCCAGTCCCTGCAGAGGCCCCTCCCGAGCAGGCAGCTCACCTGAGCCCAGTTGCAGCCCAGTTTCCAGCCTGTGTTTTCCTTGGAAGAGTGAAATCTTGTTAACACCTGACCTGAAGGGAGACGCCAGCACTGTCATAGCCCGCCAGGACAAGAAGTAGTGGTGCCTCTGCACCCTCTGGGAGAGCATCCAGACATTCCTGCCTTTGCAAGCAACCTGGAAACTCCTGGGGAACTGGGACTGTTTATAACTGACCTCAGTGCCTGCTCCACCGAGCACTCAGCTCCCGCTTTATGGGGTGAATGAGGGGAGAGCTGCTCCCCACCCTGTTCCCCTTCCCCTGCTGGGGTGGAGGCTGCACCATCCCCTGCACTCAGGCTGGCTGTCAGCAGAATTGGCTCCCTCACAGTCCCCCCTCAGCTCTCCATCTTGCTGTGCAGAGTCTCCCTTCTTTAATTTTTGACTAAAACAAGTCATTTTGAGCTGGAGAGATCCTGCCAATCCTTTGAAAACCTGGCTCTGGTTTCAATTTCAGTGCAGCTGAAATCCTTCATGAAGGAGCCATAAATAATCAATAGCTGTTGTAATAAGTATTTAATCAGCTGTTAAAGGTGCAATGGTCACAAAGTCTATCAGGTCAGCACACAGTTTATAGCTGTGGCTCGTTACCATCTGTCCAACATATTATCCATGCCTGTAGAAGCTTAAAAATCTATTCATTAGAGCTTTAAATCCTTCCTAATAAGTGTGATAAAGGGATGACCTAGAACTGGACACTGAGATCCATCCAGGCAGCCCTTGGAGCAGCCCTGCTCCTCACCCTGTGTGTCTCCACAGATCTGGGGCTCCCTCCACCTGCTGCACAGCTCATTGCTCATGTGTGGGGTCATGCTAAAGCTGCTCCTCTGCATCCCCTTTGGAGGTAATGTTCTATCCCAGAGAATTATGGAATGGTTTGAGTTGGAAGGGACCTTTAAAGACTGACTTGTTCCACCCCCTGCCATGGGCAGGGACACCTTCCACTAGCCCAGGCTGCTCCAAGCCCCATCCAACCTGGCCTTGGACACTTCCAGGGATGGGGAATCCCCCACTTCCATCTGCTTGACAAGGCCAAAGTCTCTCTTTGGGCCACATCAGACCAACACTGTCCCAGCAGCAGAACAAGGGGACAGTGAGGAGCACCCCGAGTCCCCCTGAACCCCAGTCCTGCCCTGCAGCTCAGAGCTGAATCCTTTTGGAAACCAGGATGTCTGTCATCCCCTGACGAGGGTGCTCACGCAGGTATCAGCCTTGGGGGGGTTCAGTTTGTGTCTCCACTCCCACACTACCAAAACTGCATCTAAAACATGGGAGT